>NC_135691.1:24207607-24507607 GCF_964276395.1 Gasterosteus aculeatus
AAGAAAAATAACAGAACATCAACTTCTAACAGAACTAAAGATATTATTCTTTGACATTTGTTTTTATTATCGCAGTGCAACCGGTTAACCCTACATTTACCCTAAAATCACATGAAATAAACAGCATTAAATACATCTGTAATAACAAATAAATAGCTTAAACGCAGTTAAATCAATGGTTTGAATAAACATATTCTGCCACCTGCTGGTAGAGATGTGAACAAGTTTACTTTCCTAAACTGTCTCTGCTCACGTTTCCACGTTTCCATGTTTGCTATGTCTCCCGCATACCTTGTGGCAAACTCGACCCATTTTAAGGCACCCGCAAGGCTGCGATTGGTCTGCTAATTACATCCTTTCCGAAGTCTCACATTTCCGGTTTCATAGCACAATACATACCTCCTCACTCAAGCAAATTTAAGAAGCACACACACATACTGTTGAATAAAGTCAATCCTGAGTGCAATTATTTCTTAGTGATATAATTAAGTTAATGCTTATTTCTTGAATACCAGGATATATAAAGAATAAAGAGGATCAATTTTCCTTTTGTTTTTCAGTTTAGAAGAATAAGCTCATCATTACTGGGATGTCAAAGGTCTGTCAAAAACTACACGAACAAGCGGATTGTAGAGGGGATTTGATGAAATCAACTAACAGACTGATAAGACATTGCAACTTATAGTTGCCCTGAACTACTTTCTTTTTAAGTGTAACACTTGAATCAAGGATTTAAAATATTATGAAAAATTCTTAGAACCAATGGAAATAAACATGAAAACAAATGCAGCAAAGACATTTGTTTTGGGGAAAAACACAGCACGCTTATTTGGACGAATGTAAGGAAACATGGGTAAAACACACAGGGACTGCGGGAGTGCGGGAAGATGACCAGTTAAAGGAGCTGCAGGCTGAACTGCTGAAGCTCCAGCTCACCAAAATAAAACAGGAAGTGAGCGACAAGAAGCAGAAAGGGAAAGACGAGCGACAGATGGTTGCACAGGCTGCCCCAGCTGGAGGTAACGCCCCTGATTTGTATCCACTCCCACCGTGGGAAGAGACGTCGTAGGGGACAGCCCAAGGGTGGGGTTTAAACCAAGGGGGTGGTTACAGGGGAGGCTATGGAGGTGGGGGGCGTGTCGAGGAGGAAGAGGCAGCCACAAGAGCTGGTATGGAGGGGCACCAGGTCAAGGAGTGTCCTAGTAAAAGAAGATAGGGGAGGGGCAGATGTGTCCCACCCCAACTCACATGCTGCACCGCCACCTAGAGGACAGTACCCCACACTGGAGGACTGGGGCTATAAGGCAGATGCCTCTCAGTGACACACCCCCGAGAGAGACCCGGACAGCAGGGGCAGGGCAGACCCCATGCTGTCACTCACGGTACTACAACAACAACTGCCATTTCTCATTGACACTGGGGGCCACATACTCCACCATACAGGCAGCGGGCTCGTCTGCTATGTCCAGAGATAGCGCCAGCGTTGTGGGGTTCTCCGGGGTGTCACAGAAACTGCCTCTAACAGTACCCCTACCGGCAGTGCTGTAGTGGTAAAATTAGAGGTGGGTAAACTCTGAATTTTTGTGATCATACAGACCTCGACGCGATGCGAAGCAACGCAACACAAAGCGGCGCGACTCTGTAAGGCTGTCCTGGCTATATTGCATTATGTTATCAGTAAAAGTCATATATAATCAATGACAATGAATAAATGTGTACAGTAAAGAAAAGTATGTCAACACAACACAACAAGACAATTGCAGATTAAGAACTATCTACATATGGAGTCTCCTTTTTACAGTAGTTCCCAGAGGGCCTCCTTGTCCTCCACGTCAGGTCCTGCCTTGCACAGAGGAGCCATGAACCCCAGAACGCGTGTTCTGGGGTTCATGGCTCCTCTGTGCTTCTCCTCTCTCTATTCAACCTGGTGTTTCTCCTCTCCCTGTGCTCTCTGCATCATCGCCTGTCCTCTCACTGCCTGAAAAAATATGTTGAATTTAAGAGTTAACCACTTAAGCAGCCTGTCAATTACACTGACAACATAAGTTAAAGGAACACTCATGTACTGCCTATGTCATCATAAATAGCCTATACAGCATATTTTTTTCACATTGAGAACTGACTTGTTTTCTAATAATCTATGTTTACAGTGTATTTCGCTTACAGGCTACTCTACAACTTTCATGACTTAAAATAATTGATTAAGCATATAGGCCTATTCAGTGAAGCAACAGCTTCAGCGTCTACTGTTAGCCGTACAGTGGGTGTACAACAATAGGAAACGTAGTCTTAGCTGTTTTGAAATTACACCAAGTTTATTTCGGATTATTCCAACGGAAGAATACAAGGCGCAGGGAACTTTGAGGTGCGTAAACGCCACTTAGAGGTGCGTAAACGCTATTTATAGGTGCGTAAACGCTATTTCCAAAATTCCAGAGGTGCGTAAACGGTGTTTACGTGCGTTTACCCTCCACTACAGCCCTGCCTACCGGTGAAAGTGGGAAATCAAACATTGACTCATTCTTTTGTTGTTTCACCTCAAGTTCCAGTGAATCTTATGGGAAGGGATCTTCTCATTAAAACAGGGGCTTCGATCTTGTGCGGCCCGGAGGGACTAAGCGTCACAATGATGGATGGAACGGTTCACATTACCGGGAGCCGCTGCGCTGTTAACGGCAGCTCGTCTGCCCGCATCCGCCCGTAGTTATTAGTTATGAACCTAAAATATCACTTTCTAAATCAGTAACATTACAGAATAAATACACAAAGAAACTGAACTTGCTTTTCTCCTTTTGTTTTGTTCTTCTTCAGGTTCTTCTCTCAGCCTAAAATATAGCATGCTCTGGAGGAGAATCTTTTCTTCCTGAATTAAATGAAACGAGATCTTCTTTTTCTGTACTTTGTAATTTGTTTGTCTTTTAAGACAGGTTGTTAGGCAACAGGAGCAACGGAGGTAAAGCTCATGACGCAAGCAGGAAGTATGAGGGGCCGTTTAGGACTTAACTACTGAGACACTCTCACGCACACCACTGAGACACTCTCACGCACACTACTGAGACACTCTCACGCATACTAATGAACCACTCGTGTGCATCTCACTGGTGTTCGTGAGTGAAATTTCACTGGTGTTCGTGAGTGAAATTTCACTGGTGTTCATGAGTGAAATTTCAGTTACACCGGAAGGCGGAAGCAAAGAGTGTGGGTTTTGAACAGCGAAAAGCGCCAATCTTTCGTCCTTCCTTAATATGCTCTTAAGTCCGGACTCGTCCGTCTTTATATAGGTCCACATTTATAAATACTACCATATTTAACTGACGGAATAGTTGATTAAGCAACATTTCTGCAGTTGGTTTATCAACAATTTGCTCCGAGGATGTTGGAGATGTGAGGTCTAGTTAACAGGATCGTCTGACTCCCCCAGCACCGGGCGGTCATCTCACACCGCAGAGAGCAGCCTGTTCTCGGCCAGACCTCTGTGAAATGCTCCGCTTCTATCCACTTTTCCGTAGCGGTTATACATAAAATACGATAGTAAAACTAGGCTGAGTGTTCATAACTTTTAATCTGAGACTGGTATTTTTTTACTGGTTATGTTACGTTTAAATCCATAACTTTATGTTTAAATAGACTACTACGTCTTGTCTGTATCCATGATGTGGAGGCTTGTTGTACTGTATTATCATTGTGCATTGAAACTAAGTGTTTTAATTAAAGGACTTGTGGGGAGACCGTCATTGAAACCGGCAGCAGGGCCCGGTTTTTCAAAAGGTTTAATCCGGATAAAATTGATCCGGATTTA
This sequence comes from Gasterosteus aculeatus, assembly GCF_964276395.1. Classification (NCBI taxonomy): domain Eukaryota; kingdom Metazoa; phylum Chordata; class Actinopteri; order Perciformes; family Gasterosteidae; genus Gasterosteus; species Gasterosteus aculeatus. The sequence continues at coordinate 24,211,407 of NC_135691.1, forward strand.
GTAATCCTTTTTTTTGCGATCCGTGATCACGTAATCCATCTTACTTTTGAGCCAGTTTTTCAAAGCAACATCGGATTGGATCAATCTGATCCGGATAGGAACTTTTCAGGATCACCAAATCTGGATAAACAGTGCTCAAACAGGATAGGAAATCACAATGTAGAACTATAGATATGTAAAGAGCAACAAGTAGAATAGCCAGTGTGGGGTCAATACAAGTTTATTTTTATTTGAAATGAAAACACACACATTTAAAAAAAGCTAAAAACAAGAAAAACCCCACTCCATCCTCTTCCAGCAGCCCGCTCATCTGAGACCTACAACACAAACACTGTACATTGAGGATATTTATAACAAGTTTCAAATATAGATGTATGAATTTAAAAAAAGACTTAATGTCAAATACTCCACAATAATTTCAGACTTCCTCATCTGATGTGGAGAGACCAGCTTGTCTGAGCCTTGGTTTGCTGCAGTTTGGTCAGAGTAAGTTGTTTCGAGCAAACAGCAAACAGGACGTGCAACAAGGTACGCAATAGTTAGACACTATATCTGATTTGGATTTCAAAATCAGTGATTGCCATTCTTTGCATTTTTTTGGTTATTCTGTAATCATTGCATGCATCACTAATAAATATTCTAAAAACAAAAATATTTTCAATTGTGATGAATATATATATCAATTAGTGACAGAATAAAATGTATTGTTTTTGGTCAATTTTGACAGCTGTTTGGGGGATTATTTTATAAGGCAAAACTCTTTCTACTTTGCTGTAGGCCTATACAGAAAGGCTGAATACGTTAAAGCCTGCCTAATCACTGTAGCCTGACGGATGAACAAATACAATTATGAATAAATAGGATATCTTGTAAGATACTGCATGATCCAAAATATAGTATTATTTGATACATTTTTAAAGTTTTCATTACATTTTGGGCATGAAATCCACGCTGAATCCACCCTTCTGATGGGATCAGTTTAATCCAGATTTTTTGGATCAAAGTGATCCAAATCCTACAAAAAAGTTCTGAAAAACCCAAACTAAAGGTTTGATCCGGATCATAACCAAGATTGGATTACATGATCTAATCCGATTATGTAATCCGTTTTTTCTTTTGAAAAATCCATTTTCAAGATTTGATCCAATCCGTTATCCAAAATCCTAGTGGATTACTTTTGAAAATCCGGGCCCTGGGGGCCGGTATTTCAAAACTTGTAATCCAGATCAGAATGATCCGGATAACCAAATCCCCCTGTCCCCAGCCACGGATCAACTTGATCTATCCCGGTATTTCAAAACTTTGCCGGATTGGATCAGAGTGATCCTGATACCGGCAGATTGGGATGTCCAAATCCGTCGCGCCCCCTGATCACAGACAGGTGGCACAACTATTGTCTCTAAATGTAAGTAGCCTATAGTCTTGGTCAGTGTTGATGCGTCCTAAGACTAGATGAAAGGCAATCATTATATTGGGTTAACCAGCAACGTAAATCAGCACAAAGTTGAAAGAGAGCTCGGCGATCTCAAATAAAGCAGAGTTCGCACTAATGGGAGCTAACGCTGCTCCATTGACTTCTGTGTTAAGGAGCTAACAAGTTGGTAAATAGGCTAGCGTCTGTATGTCGCGGTCCACAGTCCACATTTGAATGCATTTACTCGCAAGGCATTGTGTGTAGATTTTAAAATGTGTTGTACATATCTTTTTAGGAAACAGTTGTCAACTAAAGGGGCAGCCCTAAAACCTTAATATTTGTTTTTCTTTACAGATGTCTGTGGAAAGAGAAGACAGCCAGTAAACACAGACCTGCTCCAAATGGCATAACCTTTTGAGCTTTGGCTATGAAAATTAAGTGTGTGTGCTGCATGCATGTTAATAAATACATTTGACTGGTTTGAGTGGAGGCCTTTATCAGTGGGTATAACTTAACAAAAAACTGTTACTTAAATAAGGCATTCATATTCAAACTTAAACATTGAAATAGCAGTTTTTCAAACAAAGAACTTTGGGAGCAGTTACACTTAAACTGTTCAAACCATAACATGTAATCGCCCTCAAATCCACCTCTGAGGTGGGATCAGGGTAATCCTGATTTTTAGGATCAAACTGATCCAGATTTCCCACTAAAGTTGTGAAATACTCAACAGCAGTGTTTTATCCGGATCAAGGGCAGGATTGGATTACCAAATCCGAATCTGAATCTTCAGGATCAGATTTGCTTTGAAATAACCGTTTTTAGGATCTGATCAGGATTTAATCTAATCCAGGAGGATTAATCCTGTGGGATCATTTTGAAATACCGGCCCCTGGACATCAGCATCAAAGCGGCTTGATGCGACTTCAAAGGATAATACAAAAAAATATATCCAAATATGAATTATTGAATATTTATTTGTAAGATCTACATGTGTGGTCTCCACTACGGAAAAGTTGGTACAAGGTAGTGTGACCATATCGATAACACTATTAAAGAGGAGAGTATTTTGTGAGGCTGTAAATCAGGGTGTCAGTCATTCCTTGTTAGCGGAGTCGGGGGGCGCGGACGTTACGGCCAGACGGGGGGGACTCTTTAGTCCCAGCGCAACTCCAATAAGGAGGACAAATACGCATTGGGCATTGGTAGTCCGGACGGTCCGACATAAATCCGGACGTCTGGTCACCGTAATACAAGCGGATAATTTCACAGAGGTCTGGCCGAGAACAGGCTGCTCTCTGCGGCGTGAGATGAGCTGACCGCCCGGTGCTGGGGGAGTCAGACGGTCCCGTTAACTACCCCTCACATCTCCAACATCTTCGGAGCAAATTGTTACGAAGGCTGAATGTTGATAAACCGACCGCAGAAATGTTGCTTAAACAACTAACTTCCAGTCTGAAAAAGTCCTAAAATTACATTCCGTCACTTAAATATGGTAGTAGGCCTATTTATAAATGTGGACCTATATAAAGACTGGCGAGTCCGGACTTAAAAGCATATTTAAGGACGTAAGATTGGCGCTTTTCGCTGTTCAAAACCCGCCCTCTTTGCTTCCGCTTTCCGGTGTAACTGAGATTTCACGCACAAACACCAGTGAGATGCGCACGAGTGTTTCATTAGTACGCGTGAGAGTGTCTCAGTTAGGGTGGCCATTCGTCCGGCTTTAGGCCGGACAGTCCGGCTTTTAAATGCCCCGTCCGGCTGCAGGCGCAGCCTTAAGCCGGACACTCGTTTGTCCTCCTTTTGAGAAAATAACTAAAAAGGTCCGCCTTTTGACACATTACCTCGTTAGTTTAATACGTATTGGCTAAAAATGTGTGTCAAAATAAGTAATGTCATTGGTTACATTTTCGTGTAGTCTTTTTTTTTTTACTGAACGGTCGGTAATATCTTTTTCATTATGCGTGAGAGTGTCTCAGTAGTGTGCGTGAGAGTGTCTCAGTAGTTAAGTCCTAAACGGCCCCTCATAAGGAAGTCCCCCCATAGGCCAGACTGTCCCATTTCAGAGACCACTCAGTTCAGCCTATCCGGCATTAAAAATCCGCCATCCATTACAATGAACATATATATTGTGATGTCTTGAGAGGTCAGGGCTCTAAGATGAGGCATGGGTGCGTAAATCAGGACGACAAACAATGGTTTCTAACTTGAAGTTCTCTCTTGTGTTAGCAGAAGGAAAACTATATTCCAACAAAAACATCACTACTAAAAACTAACGTAAATATCTTCAGTTTACTCCTGGTTCATCCTCTTTAATGTAACATCAACCCTCACTCTTTGTTCTCTACCACATGCCAGCTTCCCTCTGGGTAATCAGCCTCATCTCTTTCAGTTGGGCAGCAGCCTTGGGCCCGGCTGCCCTGCTGACTATGGGAATTGGTTTATTACCCAGATGCCTTGATGGGTGGTAGTCCCTGCTGCAACCACTGGGAGGGGATGTACCTCCCATTGATGACACTCCCTCTCATGACATCACAATACGCATATACACACACATACGTATACATACACATGCACATAAATATATATGTATACATATACACCCACCGTGTGTATGTATATGTATATACCCTAACCCTCACTGGGATTTTGTATGGGTATGCGGTGGACTCAATCTCAATGACAGCATTTTTTTGCAGGTGTCAGGCCAGTTAGTAAGGTGCGCTTCTGTTGCAGGGATAACTTTTGCGACAAGAAGTCATCCTAAAGTCATTTAGGAGAAGCCCATTCGGAGTACATGGGACTACATAGTTGTCAGATTGGCACATATCATCTTCCAAAAGAAAGATACATCTTTACAAAAGAAAAACATATACATAAAAGAACCACCAACTCCTTCTGTACAAAGAGTACTGTACATAGTGGTGATGGAATTACTTTCATTAAGGAACTTTTCCTAGGTGTGAGGTAAGTTATGTGTATAAAATTTACATAAATCTGGTTGTTAGGATTTGGAGGTTTCAGTTATAGTTGTCCACATGTAACCTCAGTCCAATGATAATTTCTCTGTTAGGTTTTCGAGGTCTTTAGTCCAGACCCGTTCAAAATGTAGTCTTGTAGGAAGATAGAGAAAAGAAAAAGTAATGATACTTATCCCTTAGTTTGGTTGAAGTTGATTTTATCAGATTGATCCCAGTTTGTGTATGTAAACGGTAAAACCTCAAAAGATTCTGTGCTTGGACCGATTTTATGTATCCTATATGCTTCCTTTAGACAATGACATCACGAAACACTGCACAAACTTTCATTGTTATGAAGAACATACTCAATGGTACAGTATCTATCGATCAAGACAGACGAGAGCAGCCAGCCTGCAGTTCAAGCAAAGGACATCAAAACCTGGATGACCAGCAACTTTCTGATTTTTGAAATCAGTTGTCTGGTGATATAGTTTCTCTGGATGACATTGCTTTGATACCAGTACCATCGTAAAGAATCTTGTAATTATCTTCGACCAGGATTTTGAAAATATGGCACTTCCTGTCTCAAAGTAATGTAGATCATGGGGGTATGTCTAAATTGCCTAGGCTGCATCCTTAACGACGTAATTCGTCGACCGCGTACGTCACTTTCGGCTGCTACTCGGCTGTCCTATTCCGTGTCGGCTCCTCCAAATGCGTTTTGGGGGACACAGATCTCCAAGCGCCAATTTGGAGGACACATCTAATCTATTTTTTTCCGGATCAGTTTTTCTCTCATGCAGTGCGGCCCGACGAGAATTTCATTTATTCAGGACAGAGGCAGGTGAGCCCTCAGCGGGAAAAGAGTTCACTTTTAAATGCAACATTAAGTTACAGAATTCACTTAAATATCTATCGATATGAATGTTAAATGTTATATTATAATATATAAAATCACATCTTAGTTTACGAAATCATTAAGTTAAGCTTAAGTGACGTGATGTTGGTAACCGATGTTGTGTTTTTAATACACATACCTAAAACTCTTAGCTATAACGTTAACTCCGTCATGCTGCCCACCCTCCCTTACCCCTCCCCATACAGACCCTGACCCAGACAGTCCCCTAACCTGAGCACCCCCCTGGGTCCATGTATTGTTTCTTGTGAACATTAATGTACCAACACACATTTATAACAAATATACAACGAGCAGCTCACGTTACCGGGAGCCGCTGCGCTGTTAACGGCTTATCTGTAGTTATTAGTGAAAAGTCAGTTAAACACCTCCACTTTCACACTTTAGAGGCTGACTAACATCCTACTGAGGCTGTGAGAGTTTCATATTTTCATTTCATATATAGTTTCAGTTTCATATGCAGTAGGCCTATATACTTCATATTATGAACAGAAATTGATCAAAGTGAGGTCAGGTAAGCTAGACACATTATGAAGCTGAAATATCACTTTCTAAGTCAGTAACGTTACAAACAATGAGAATAAATACACAAAGAAACTAAACTTGCTTGACAGACTCCGGTCACCTGCTCTGGTCACACTCGGCTACTCTGTTTTGTGGTGTCATTATAAGAAAAGTCCTTGCATACAAGTTAATAAATGTGTTTGCTGTTGGGGTTTTTATTGACTTGTAATGTAATGTAATGATTTCCTCTGCGTTAAGACCGCAATATTACTTTTAGCTAAAGGTACATTAAATTCATTGGAATGTAAAAAAAACGAAAATGTTCTTCTCTCAGCCTGAAATATATCATGCTCCTGAGGTGAAGCATATCTTCCTAAATTAAATGAAATAAGAAGGATATTTTGTTCTCTACTACGTTATTCTGGTTTTACTTTCAAGCGCAGCAGGTTGCTAGGCAACGGGAGCAGTGGAGGTAAAACTGATGACGCAAACAGGAAGTCCTACTGACATCTACTGCTTCTAAAGCCTAATTTATGGTTGTGTGTTTTCAGAGACGCAGGGACACGCAAGAGCCCCTTGCATGCTTTTTTACCCCTTTACAACCAATTTTTCTAGACTAGCGTGATACACTACGCAAACCTCATGCAGCCCACAAGGCTGTGATTAATCTGATAACTACATCCCTTCCGGAGTCTCACATTTACGGTTTCATAGCATAATACCGCTATTTTTAAAAGGAAGATTTTTGAAGAGAGAATCAGAATCAGATTGAAGAGCTTTTGTCGGAAGATCGGAAATATGACCACAACCCGTCATTGGCGGACTATAAGGACGCGCAGATGGCCTCCAATCCATGGAGGATCTCCGTAAACGTTGGAGTACATAAACAAACCAATGGCTTCCACACACAAAGATGTAATTAGTTGGAATGCTTTAAGCATTCCAAGTATTGTTCTTCGAATCTTTATTTCCGACTTATTATTCCTCTATTTCTTCCGCGCCGCCTTTCAAATATTAAATTATTCAGCTCCTTCAGGAGAGGGGAGCTATGACTTTTCAGCTTTTTAGCTCTTAAGCTTGAATTTATATAAATCTATAATCATTAATATTTTAACATAGTTTTCCAATGGAGATCGTTTTTCAAATCCTCTTAAACTTCTTCAACTTTCAGATTCTTCAGCTTCGCCAATCTTTCAGCTACAGACATCATTTCAACTTTCAAATGTTGACACAAGTCTCAACTATTTTATGAAAAAAACTGCTTCTTGATATCTATTGTACTTTTTTCATAATCACTGATTATGTTTCACTAGTTCTTCGCTCCGTTTCTGACTTTTACATGAGTGTGGATTGCGTCTGCTAGAGTGGGGACCTCGAGGGCTAGAGTGTGAGGCAGCACCAGAATCTGGTTAAAAAAATATGGAACTTCTGTCCTTACAGCCAAAGTATACATTCTTGAGGCTTCATTTCTTCAAATTAATGAGGGTATGGTTGTGCTGATTGGATAAATGTGTTCATGGAATCCCAGAGTTCTTTAGTTTTGCTTAAGGAGTGTTAGAGTGACACAACCTCTGCCAAAAGCCCCATAGGCTCCAATACAAATCTGCCGACATATTTCTCAAAAAATGAAGTGTACCAGAAGGTACACGTTTTGTCAACGGCCATAGGAGCCGTATTTATTACCGGACAGACATAAAACACACATCCATGCGTTCGGTAGAGTCTTGGGTCTCATAAAAACACCGTATTTTTTAGATAGCTGTTATAGTTTTGCGCTGAATGTCATTTGTTTGAGGTGTGGATTCTGGGTAACTCGCTGTCCTGTGTCTGCCCTTTGCAGCAGCTCGTTAATGAGCACAGGTGCGCCGTTGCCGTGGTTACTCGCTCACACGCTGCAAGATCTGTCTGTGACTCACAGCTGCTCCTATGACCTGATTAGTGGAGTCACATGACGCAGATATGCTTTCTGTCAACAGACCAACATGATAAAGACACTAGCCCCCCCTCCCCCCCTCCACCCTGACCTCTACTCACTGTTAATCACTCACTAAGTCAGTCTGTCTATTTCTCCTCCTCTCTCTCTCTCCCTCTATCTCTTCCTCACCACCCCTCCCTTCCTCACCCTCTCACTCTCCCTCCCTCTATCTACACCCCCCCACCCCACCCAATCCAATATTTTCAAAATAAAAGCCCCATGGAGGGAATTTTTACTGTAATGTTTGTGATGAGGCCTATTAATTAAAAACGTCTTAGTTTGAATAACAAACATTCTGTCTCCCACTACGAATATTACTCGTACTTCTAGTACTACAACTGATACTTCTACTACCATACTACTAGTATTTCTACTGCTATTAATAATACAACTACTACTACTGTTATTACAAATACTACTATGGCTAATAGTGTTAGTATTACAGCTGTTTCTACTGCTATTGATACAAAACCAACTTCTACTGCTAGTACTACTAATACCACAATTACAACTATAACTACTACTACTACTAATATTACTACAAACAATTTTAAACCTCTTTTTATTCATCTCAGCTTTTGTTATTTATGTACTTTTTAAAATTAATTTAAGCTCCTGCAACTTCTGTTTTGTTTTTCAATATTTCACATTTATTTCAGCTGTTTTCATTTCTGCTTTTTCAGCAAATCTATTGAAATTCCTTTCAGCTTCTCCCATTTCTGTATTTTCAGCAATTTCAAATTCATTTCAGCTTTTCTAATATCTGTAATTTCAGCAAATGTATTCAAATTCCCTTCAACTTTCTGTATTTTCAGCTATTTTAAAAAGTTCATTTTAGCCTTCAGCTTTTTGCATTCCAACGCATTTTCAGCAGGAAATGCCTTTTCTAGTTCTCTACCTAGTGTTCTGGCGGTGGATAGCTCTGCAACACACGCAAGCCTTTTAGAACCATGAATTGAAACAAGTCCATTGACACAACTGCGCAAAACACAGTATTAGTCCCATTACTATTCCTGTCAACATGAATTAAATGCACATCACTACCTTTGTTTGTTCCACAGAGTATTTGTGGTTTAATGCATACAGACAGAAACTCAAGGTCTGCAAACCTGTGATGAGGGAATTCAAGAAGTGGACCAGTGAGGCGCTGGAGGATCTTCGGACGTGCTTGGACTGCACAGACTGGGATGTTTTCAGGACTGCTACCAACAGTATGGATGAGTTCACAGAGGCTGTGACTTCTTACATTGGCTTCTGTGAGGACAGCTGTGTACCATCATGCACCAAGGTGAGTTACAACAACGACAAACCCTGGTTTACAGCGGAACTCAGAAAGCTACGACTGCAGAAGGATCAGGCATTTAGAAGTGGGGACAAAGACTTATACACAGAGTCAAAATACAGGTTCAGCAAGGCGGTGAGAGATGCTAAACAAATGTACTCTGAGAAACTTCATGAAGCTGGGGAAACATGTCTCTGCCTCTCAGTCCATCAGCACTGGTCGTCAAGACAAATTCCTTAAATGTCTGACATATTTTGGTAATAAATGTTTCCCGATTCCTGATTCCTGGTTACTATTACTGTAATCACAAATCCACGTTACTGACTTTGCTTCTTTCCTGAAGTCTTTGTGCTTTCCCTCCCCACAGGTTTCTGTGGATGGTGGTTACATCTGATGGTGGTTGTTCATGCAGTGGTTCCTGCCTTAGAACTGGCTGATAACTCTCAATATTTGAATCATTTCTGTTGTGTGCGTAAAAGCAACTGGCTTATAATGATGCCATGCAAATATTACTAAAGAGACCAAGATGGTGTAGTGCCAGTGAAATGTTTGTGACTGCGGGAGTTAATACTTTTAAAGCTGTATTAAGAAATCTTATGTATAAATGTATCTGCCGGGTTAACATGTCTGAAAATGTAATCATCTTGGGTTTGTAAATATAAAGTTTAGCACTTCACGCTACCAGTCCCCGCTGTGGAGACATTGGTACAGTTGTCTGTTCATAAGCCTTTGTCTATGTACTCTTCTTGTGACCTTGCTTGCATGTTTCTTTTTTAATCATATATATATATATATATATGTTTACTGTTTTGTACTATCTGGACCTTGAGTCTGAAATAAAAGTTGATAAAAAAAGTTGGTATACTGTATGAATTGGACGTTCTGTCGGTCTTATACGTTGTTCATTCTGTACACATACAGATCCACTGCCGTTTTCCCTAAGGTTCTTCCTTTTTTCTCCCTGTGGAATGGGGGAGTTTTTTCTCTGCTGATATGAGGGTTTTGGGACAGAGGATCTTGCATGTGTGCAGACTGTAAAGCCCTCTAAAGCAAATTAATTAGTAATTTTGTGCTATACAAAATAAAATTAATTTAATTTAATTTTGTTTCTCATTTATTCATCTGGATATTTATCTAACTGTGTCTAAAAAGTTGGACACATATTTCCCAGTCAGCCAGTGATCCTTCGAATAGGTTAGTCCTTTATTGTGAATAACGTCACACCGGAAGTATTACCTTTGTTGTGGCTGGCGGAACGCCGGTTACAATATCTCTGCGATAGCTACGCCGCGTTGCAGGTTGCTAGTTAGTTGCAATGTTGTAGCTATAGCACGATAGCCATTCATTTGCTGGGAGGGAGATCCGCCGTTTATTTTGACCAACGTACGGTGGTATTAACGTTACTAACTAATTTGCTTTCTAACCAGCAGCCAACTGCTAGCTAGCGGAAATTACTTGCCTAAATAGAAGCTAGCTTGTCTTGCCATTATCATAGCCTAGTAGCCCACCACGCTAGCTAGCAAGCTACCACCTAGCGTCTTAGTGTCTTCTCCCTCACGGCTGGAGGACCATGGCGATGAGACAGACTCCGCTCACCTGCTCTGGTCACACTCGGCCTGTGGTGGACTTGGCCTTTAGTGGAATCACTCCTTATGGCTACTTCCTCATCAGTGCCTGCAAAGGTGAGACCAATGGACATTATATGAGCGGAAAAGTGTCTTAACATTTATAATATCCGACTTTGAAGCGGTATGGCTTATTTCATGGACACCCGTGGACTGCTGTACATACAGGCGTTGTGCTTGGACGCTCAGTTAACCACTGTATCCTTGTTGCATTTCTTGTTTTAAGATGGCAAACCCATGATGCGCCAGGGAGACACAGGGGACTGGATAGGAACGTTTCTGGGTCACAAAGGTGCTGTCTGGGGAGCCACTCTGAACACGGACGCTACCAAGGCCGCCACCGCCGCAGCGGACTTCACAGCGTGAGTGGACAGTCGAGTCCGGTACGGGGCCTACAAACTCCGGCCTATTACTGTCTGACTGCTCACGTTAACTAACTGGTACTGTTCATTGTTCGAGTACATTGCAGCAAAATATGCAAAACATGTGTTGAAAGAGGTCGTATTTGTCCTGTATCATGAAGCTATATCCAGGTGGTTCCCATTTGAGAGGGGTATAACCATGGTAACAGCCCTTGGTGTGACCATAATAATAGCTGTAATCCTAGGAGGAATAAAGTCATATAATCAAACAATCATGAGAATCAATATAGAGGGGTAGACACTGCACCTGGTTTCACAGAGTCGGAGTTGCTAGTACACTCAAACATATTTTAATTTGACTGTTTCCAGAGCCATGTAGGGCGTCTACATCACTCCTCTGCAGTGCTAATACGGTCGCTGGTTACAATAAACAAGACTGTTGGTTACATATCAAATGCATCAAAACAAACTTTTTATTTTATTTCTTCTAAGCATATCCTCCGTCCGTAGCTTTTCTGTTTTGCTTTTTGAAATAGTTGAATAAAGCTGCTTTAAAAAGCACTACATGCAAAGATGAATGTTCATCCAGTATGCAGCAATGTTGTCTGTTGCCAATTAAAAGATTGTTGGGAAAAAATAAAAATAAGGTTCATTTTGAATGGACAGAAGGTCTATGACCTCTTGATCTGATGCATGGTGTTCCTGAGATAAACTGATGTTTGAGGATGATTTGTGAACAAAAGTTTCTCTTCCATCTCTTTTAATCGTGGATAACAATGCTATCTCTCTCCTGATGTGGAGGCGACCAGTGGAAACTGATCCAGACCTTCCATCCCCTGAGCTGGGGGACACTGATGTTTCTCACCTTATATAACTGAGGAAAGGAAGAATAATTTGAGTTGTCTTGAATCATGACTTTAATGTGGTTCAACTCTGCTCCATGCTTGCAAGAATATATTAAATGTCCTGTTCATTTTACAACAGTGTCAAATAAGAGTTCTAACAAAGATTTATTGTGTGCGTTTCAGAAAAGTGTGGGATGCGGTCAGTGGAGACGAGGTCCTCTCACTGGCACACAAACACATTGTTAAGACAGTCACCTTTACCCAGGTCAGTGTAACATCTGAATATAGATCAGCAAGGAGGTACATTATATGTTTTTTTTGGGGGGGGGATGTTGTCTCTCAATATTCTTCTTACTTTCCTCAGGACAGCAACTGTCTGTTGACCGGTGGAAATGACAAGTTGCTTCGTATCTACGATCTCAGCAACCCTGAAGCAGGTATGCCAATGTGTCACAGAGGAAAGTTGCACACATTGCATTTGGATACATGTAGTATTTGATTGTTTTGTGAGGTTTACGATCTGCCTCCCCTTTAGGCTGTAGATTCTTCTCTGTATGATGAAGAATATGCTGCTCCCTACTGGAGACGGAATCGCCTTTCCACTTAAAGCCTAGTTTATGCTTCTGCGTTTTCAGAGAGAAGGACACGCAGACGCAAGAGCCCCTTGCGCGTCCCTTACGCGCTCCTTGCATGCTTTTTCACCCCTCCTTGCGTCCTTGCATGCTTGCGTGCGTCGACCCATTTTTCTAGACTAGCGTCAAAAGCTATGCAAGCCTACTGCAGCCCGCAAGGCTGTGATTGGTCTGCTAACTACATCCTTTCCGAAGTCTCACATTTCCGGTTTCATAGCACAATACCGCCATTATTAAGGGGAGATCTCAAACAATCAACAAAAAACCTGTTACTCCACAATACTGTTCTGGCGGTGAATTGCTTTGCGACATGCGCAAACCTTTTTGAACCATGAATTGAAACAAGTGCGTCAACACGACTGTGCGTAAAGACGCAGACACAGAAGCATGAGTCAGCCTTTAGTGGCGTGGGGAAGTCTTTTTACCTGTGCATTGTAAAAATTGAAGAATTGACGCAACTGAAATGTGTGTTTATTTATTTGTTCTCTAATGTAGTGTACTGTGGCATGTTTGTGTCCCTAAGCACCTCAGGAGATTGCAGGTCACTCCTCAGCCATAAAAAAAGCCTTGTGGTGTAACAACGACAAGCAAATCCTCTCTGCTGCTGATGATAAAACCATACGGTCGGTAAAGTTCTTTACCTTTTGTTTGTGTTTCAAACTGTCTAATAGTTGTCATGATACCAAAATTCTGACTTTGATACAATACCTTCCATAAATATCATAATACCCGATACTTACAATTGGATACAATACCACAAATACAATGTATATGATAATACAAATACAAAACGATACTGGTATATTTATCTATAGTAGTAATCTGTATGGTTCCCTTTTTTACCAGCTTGTTCTTGCCAAGCTTTTTGAAAACAATTGTCATTGATGTTAGTATTAGCTAACAGCATGATATTAATGAAAACTACATGGTGCCATCATAGCAATAATTATACATGGCTTTGGAATGCAAGCAAAGTATTTCCGCATCACTTCTGGCATCTTTTTCCCAACATGCCGAGGATGGTCCGCAGGAGCTTTTGCAATTCAGGCCATGGCTGGACTCATTGTCAAACAAAAATGACCGTCTATCCTTAACTACTGTTCCTTGACCTCTTTGGAAAATGTCACAGGGTCAAGGAAAGCTGGTTAGGAGAATTCATGAAGAGTTAAGAAAAGACAGCTGTGGCTTTTAGGGAATCCAACCCTGCTTTCACTAAGCTTCGTAGTTATGATGCGACAGGAGATGCCTGTTAGTAACGTCAGTGAGAAGCTGCAAAACTACTATTTCTCTAAAGATGGACTACAAAGAAGCGCATCTTGGATGCCTTCGTCCATGTGTTGTTATAGTGCTGAGTCAAGCAGACAATAAAAACAACCAGGTTCAAAGTATTACGGTTACTCACATGATCTGCGTTTCTTGGTCATGATCGTTAAGACCAGAGTAAATACAAAATGCATTTTTTAAATTACTTGATTTATTAAAGGGAAAAAGATCAATGTTAGATCTCGCAATACTGTGTTTTATGACTTTAGTATTGTGTGTCTCCAGGCTGTGGGACCGGAGCTCCATAGAGGAAGTGAAAACGCTGACGTTTGACACGTCCGTGAGTAGCATGGAGTATGTAGCTGATGGAGAGATACTTGTGATCACATATGGAAGGACTGTGGCTTTCTACAACGCTCTGAGGTCATTAAGATTACTGTACACCTCCAGGCAACAACAAATATGTACAGACTAATGTAAATTAAATTAGTGTGGGTCAATGGGGATTCTGTCCACAATATACTTCTGAGATCCATAAGAGAACAATTAGCTCTGTTACTGTTTCTTTGATGGTCATCCATAACAGCGAAGCAACGTTGTCTGAGCTCATATCACAATTTATTTTATTCTCTTACATACAAATACAATACAGATAAAAACTAAAAATGTATTCAGATGGTTATTACTGACTAAGCTATTGCTTTATGTTACAAACATGTAGCATTCCCACCATGACATCAACTAAATAGAATGATTTTTACCATATTCCAGCCTGGACCTCATCAAGACAGTGGAGGCCCCAGCTCCCATCAACTCAGCCTCCCTCCACCCAGAGAAAGACTTCTTTGTTGCTGGTGGAGAGGACTTCAAGCTCTACAAATTTGACTACAGCACCAAGGAAGAGCTGGGTGAGCGGAGCCTTTTCATCCAGATCACAATCTCTGGGTCATTTAAACCCCTGTTAGACTACAGTTAACTCAACTTTGAAAGGTTTAATTTAGTTGTACTTTATGTCTACAGAGTCGTATAAAGGACACTTTGGTCCAGTGCACTGTGTTCGCTTCAGTCCGGATGGGGAGCTGTACGCCAGCGGCTCTGAGGACGGCACGCTCCGGCTGTGGCAGACGGCTGTGGGGAAAACCTATGGGCTGTGGAAGTGCGTCCTCCCTGGTAACTAATTTATTAAGTCTGAGATGCTAAACTTTGCATCTTCATTGAGGAACCTTTCGTCAGATAACATACAGTATCTACGCTAGTCAAAGTTTTTTATGATTATACTGTACAGTTAATATATTGTTCATCAAGTAAAAAAATTCATCACTGTAGTTTGAAGCCAAGTACTCTATGTATTTATATTTACACTGTTGTTTAACATATTGTTCAATTTGAAGGAAAAAAAGTATCTGTTTAGGCAGCGGTATCGGAAAAAACCCGTCCCATCCCTAATGATCCCTCTATTTTTTTTTCTCATTTTCTGTCTAACTCCTTAGAGGACCTGGGGGCAGAGAACGCTGAGCAGCTGTACACTACGACCCCTGAGATTTAAGCATGAGGAAAAAGCAGTACTTCTTGGAAATGGAATGATAAGAGGAAAGAACAACAAAAAGGAAACGAGCTGAGGGGTGTTCCAGTGTTCTATCTGGCCCCAGCAAGGAGCAGTCTAGATCATCTCCATCCATCAGGAACTGGTGTGGATGTTATGACTGCCCTGTCTGTCATAGACTAACTTACACACACAAGTATACCCGCTCAGTGATTTTAAGTCATATGGACAGTAAGAGCTGCAGAGTAAAGCAGTAGAGTGTCACCTCACGGCTGCCTGCTTTCTCTCTCAATAGCTCCGTCCTGTCAGTCTGCTTTTTTGTTTTTACTTCCCTAAAGCCTTCAACCCAACCTCTCAATCAGGTTTGGGTTTTAAAATTAAGATATTTAAAGAGCTGGACCGAGGCTTTTTTCAGTTCATAGTTAGTTACAAGAATACCGTAGGTAGTTGCAGTTTGTGCTCAGGTGAAGCACTTTCATTTCATCAAGAATATTGCGTTGAGTATATGCTACTTTTGTAATGTTTACTGGTTGTATATGAAGTAATTGTTCAAATTAAAGATATTATTGTTTTGTGACAAAGCAGAAAGGTAAGAAATGCTGCTGGGTTTAATTTCTCCATTTTGGTTTTTGTCCTCCATTAAGTCCAGTGATTAAATAAACAAAGCCATTACTGTTAGTTTGTAAAAGTAATGCACTGAGACAAAGCTGGGTTGTTGTATTTTTCATTATTTTTAGCAGCAGATTTGGATGAATAGGAATGCATGAACGCTAAATTTAAAGAGATAATGCCATAATAACTAAACAGTCGCACAATCTGCCATTTGTGGTTTCATACTGAATATGAAAATAAAACCTATTGTTAACCGCTCATTACGTATGGTTCACTTTTGAATGGTGGATCGCAACCAACTTGTCCAGGTGCATACCGCCACCTACTGTACCGGAGTGTGCAGTGTTTCGTCCCTGCTGGCAAATTCTATCCTTCAAGAGGTTTCTATCAGTGTTATATTTTCAGCACTTCATGATAACATGTTACACGTCTTTAGTCTGCTTGCAAATATTTCACTTATCTGATCCCGTTTTTGCCATCAAGAACAGAGTTGGGTTCAGTCCTGTGTGTCCGAATCTTAGCCATCGTATAATACATTTACATACATGTTTACAATGCATTTGTGGATTTCTGTAGGTTATGATAATGCCTTCCTTTGCTGCTGTTGTCCCACTTCCTTTGCCATAGTTCCCCCACAGCTTCTCATGACCGCTTTCGCTTCCCCTTTACTCAAAGGAATATTCAGTATTTCCTCTTCTCTGATCTTAAGCGCTTTCTTTGCAATCCTGTCTCCTCGCTCATTTCCCGCCACAGTTAAGTGCGCAGGAACCCAGCACATATGAACACTTAAAGGCTGACTCATGCTTCTGCGTCTGTGTCTTTACGCATAGTCGTGTCGACGCACTCGTTTCAATTCATGGTTCTAAAAGGCTTGCGTGTGTTGCAAAGCAGTACCCCACCAGAACAATAGGTGGAGTAACGTGTTTTTGTTGAAGACGACCTAGAGAGTCATGTCTTTGTGTGTGGAAGTCATTGGTTTATTTATTTATCATAGACTTTATTGCCCAGTGCATCGCCACTGTTGCTTTTCATCGCGGACACATTTGTTCCGTATTTTCCTCCACAACTCGACCGGCAACGCAGAAGCAAGGCCGGCGCATGCTTCTGCGTTTGCGTCGACGCACTCGTTTCAATTCATGGTTCTGCGTGTGTTGCAGAGCAATTCACCGCCAGAACAACAGGCGGAGTGACGTGTTTTGTTGAAGATGACCTAGAGAGTCACGTCTATTTATTTATTTGTTTATTTATTTATCATTGACTTTATTTCCCGTGCATCGCCACTGCTGCTTTTCATCGCGGACACATTTGTCCCGTATTTTCCTCCACAACTTTGCGCACCTCTCGACCGGCAAACGGCGTTTGAGGAGATCTCCCTCCGTGAATCCAACCCGCTTCTACAACCCGCCAATGACGGCTTGTATAAGCGGTCATATTTGGGTATTTCTTCTGACAAAAGTTCTTCAATCTGATCCGTTCTCTCGTAAACATTATTCGTTTTAATAATGGCGGTATCGGGCTATGAAAGCGGAAATGTGAGACTCCGTAAAGGATGTAGTTAGCGGACCAATCGTAACCTGGTGCGTTGCGGGAGGCTTGCGTCGCTTAAATGGCTCGACACACGCAAAGAGGTGTGAAAAGGCACGCAAGGGACACGCAAGGGGGTCTTGCGTCTGCGTCGCTCTGAAAACGCAGAAGCATAAACTAGGCTTAAACCAGGCTTTAGTGGACGCGGGCAAGGAGGTGTGGAAAGTCACACAAGGGACACGCAAGGGGGTCTTGCATCTGCGTTTCCTTGCGTCGCTCTGAAAACGCAGAAGCATAAACTAGGCTTGACTGATGTCACGTACAACAGCGGAGAGTCCAGCGGAGAGTCCTGTTGCCTTTGTGTTGTTGAAAATGAGTCAATTTATTTGCCAACTTTACTCCTGTTACACGTTTACCATACATCCACCCGGAGCGTTACATGACACTACCCAGCGTGTGTGCGTTTTTTCTATCCCGGCTGGAAACACCTGCCGAGCGCCCAAAAGTTCCTACACTATATAGGCTGACCCCCCCCCCTTCCATCAGATCCTGACACCCATCATAATGGCTCTTACAGACAGTTCAAAGATAGGGATATCACCAGTGTTGGGAGTAACTCGTTACTGTAATTCCACTACTTTTAGCGGTAACAAGCATGTAACGAAGTATTTTTTTTAAATAAAATAACGAGTTACAATTACTGAAATTGAAATGAGTTCGTAACTCGCGTTACTCTCGTTTGTGACGCGAAGCGGAGGGCCGGCAAATAGTAAATAGCTGCCTGTCAGCACAAAATAGTTGTGGCCACCAAACGTTGTGTGTCACAGAATAGTCGGCGTACGTGCATGTAAACAGCATCGCGTCGCTCATGATGAAAGATGCTCCAGGCGCCGCTCCACGCAAACAACCAAGGCTCCACTTTACACGGACTGCAGCGCAGCCGATAAACCTGGCAGAGCTGAATAAATTGATTGCGCGGTATTTTGAAGATAAGATGCATCCTTATCAACTGTTGAGTCAGTTGCCTTCAGGCAATGCCTGAAACAGTTATTTTGTATTAAGTAAAGGACTTTTGTACTATTGCTTGATTTGAAGGCCTGTTGCCCTGTTGATTACAATAAATAGGTCTAAAAAATATGTTCGTGTTTGACTGTTCAGTACTATTTATATTCATTACATTTAAAAAGCAGACATAAAAGTAACTCGTTACTTTCCAGAGTAACTAATTACTGTTGATACACAGTAACTGGTAAGTAATTCAATTACCTTTAAAAGAAGTAACTAGTAACTAACTAAATACTCATTTTCAGTAACTTGCCCAACACTGGATATCACACTCCATTGAGAAATGACGATTGGTGCCTTTTTGGCTGTGCAAGCCTTTTTGGCTGTTTTACCGCAACGCCTGAAATATAGGTGCATTTTATTTTGAAATGCATGACCGCAGTCTCGGGCCTGACCTCTTTATTGAGGGGAGAGTGTGGGTCGGGATGTAGGGTTTGACCATGTCCTGGATATAAGCTGGGACCGATCCATTCACAGCATGGTATGTTTTTAACTGGATGTGGGCAGCCACCGGTAGCCAGTGAAGAGAGCTGAGGAGTGGAGTAGTGTGGGAGAATTTTGGAAGGTTGAAGACCAGTCGAGCTGCTACATTCTGGATGAGCTGCAGAGGTCAAATGGCGGTAGCAGGGAGACCTGCCAGGAGTGAGTTGCAGGAGTCCAGGCATGAGATGACAAGAGCCTGAATCAGTACCTGCGCTGCCTTCTAAATGAGAAGGGGACATATTCTGATGTTGTAGAGCGTGTATCTACAGGATTGTGTTGTCGCTTTGATCTTGGGAGTCAGGGAGAGTTGGCTGTCAAGTGTCACGCCGAGGTTCCTAGCAGTCAATGTTGGCGTTAACACGGAGTTGCCAAACTTGACCGTCAAGTCCTGGGCCAGAGAATCTTTTCCCAGAAAGAGAAGTAGTTCAGTCTTAACGGGGTTGATTATCAGATGGTGACCGGACATCCACTGAGAGATGTCAGTCAGACAGGCAGAGAGCCGTACCGCCACCTGAGTGTCCACCTTACCCTCCTGTGTAAAGATTCTGCAATTTAATGAGCATAATACGTAATGGTCACTTCCTATGTTAGACTTGCTCAATATATCCCATCCACACAAGATATTTCTGGAGACAGAGGTGAGATCCAAGCAGGATACTGCATTGAGTGACAAACTAATGCTCTTTCCTCTATAAAGTCTTCTACTTCCGATCTGTTGCTATTTGTACACTCACTTTCCCATAGTGAGCATTAAAATCTCTACACCCAATTTCCCCTTTTCTATTATTTCCTCATATGTTGTGGAACATTCCCATAGAGAGCTTTTTACACGGATTATAGAAGTCCACAACCAATATCTCCTCTGGGACTGCGTATCTCTATCAACGCACATTTGTACTGCTCTGGTACATTGATTTCCCTATGTGCTAAGGTATCCTTAATACATGTTGCACATCCTCCCCCTTGTTTTTTGTTGCATTGCCAAATTCATAGTTGCATATAAATGCAACAAAGCACATTTAGTTAACAATTAGCATGTCCTCATTTATCTCTTTCGTGTATGGGTTTACCTCTGTTTGACTTAGATTCAGGGCAAGGGGACAGTCCACAGGGAGTTGTCTACCCCCAGCTTTATTTGTGAGCGTTTTTCCTGGATGTTACTTTATCAATTTCCTTCACTTTTTTAACTACTTCCGCATAAGACACTTGATTGAGTATTTTATACTTCTGCACTTCCTTTGCTTGCATTTGAACTGGGCAGGCCCCAAACGCAGCGATGTGCTCACCTCCACAGTTACAGCATTTCATTTTCTCATTCTGTCCACATTTTCTGTACTCGTGGCCGCCGCCACATCAAGCACATCTCTGTTTCCCTTTACATTATCCTGCCGTATGTCCCATTCTCTGACTCATCTTTACAGAGCTGCAATAAACATGTGCAGTATGAAAGAGAGTGACCGGTGGAATGTCCGAGTCAGTCATTGGGGGACAGGGCTCTGTTGATCCCGACGGGAAGAAACTGTTCGTGTGGCGGGAGGTCTTAGTCCTGATGGACCTCAGCCTCCTGCCAGATAGAAGGGGCACAAACAGGTTTTGTCCGGGGTGAGAGGGGTCGGCTACGATCTTTTTAGCTCGCTTCAGAGACCTGGAAGCGAACAAGTCCTGCATGGACGGCAGATTGCAGCCGATCACCCTCTCTGCAGAGCGGATGACACGCAGCCTGCCCTTGTCCTTGGCTGTGGCTGCAGCGTACCAGACGGTGATGGAGGAGCAGAGGATGGACTTGATGATGGCCGTGTAGAAGTGGACCATCATCTTCTTTGGCAGGTTGAATTTCTTCAGGGTAATGGGGGAAGGTGGGGCTCTGTTTCTCCGGAAATCCACAACCATCTCCACTGACTTTAGAGCGTTGAGCTCCAGGTTGTTCTGGCTGCACCACGACACCAGATGGTCAGATTCCCACCTGTAGGCGGACTCAGCATTTCCACAGCATTACAATGCAGGAATATTTATGCAAGACGTAAAAGCAGTCCGTAAAAAGGCACGATGACTCGTTCAACAATACAGTAAGCTTAAAACAAACAAAACCAGGTTATAAAACCCTAAACTAAGTGCCTATACACGCCTACCTGTGAATAGTGTGTTTCCTCCCAGTTATGTTTAACTCACAATAGTGCGTGGGGATCCGCCTCACTTTTTGCAGGGACCCATAGGAAGAAAGGGGGTGATTCTTTCCTAATCAGGCTTTAGCCCTACAGGTCACTGTAGGGCACATCTGTCTTTGTCACAAGCCCCATGGTGAGGGGCCCAACAACAAAATAAAATCTTTTAATATACAGGCACTCAGTTGAGTATTGCACTGCCATAAAGGTTAAAGTACAGAATCCCAGGTATTCAGATCTCAATTCCCCTTCATGCAACCAGAAGCCTGTTTTCATTTGGATTAGAGTTTGAAAAAGCTTCCTTACTACCGGAGTAAGAAAGGTTCATTTTGTGTTATGCTTATAATATTATACTTAAATTTGCGACGCTGGCGGTCCGACCGGCGAACGCTGCGGTCGACGGGGGGGCAGCGGGGGCACTGACGGTCTGACGGGCGAACGGTACGGCCGGCGAGGCGGTGGCGCTGATTGTACGGCAAAATCTGACCTGAACTGAAACCATGATGGATCTCTTCAGTATTTTTGAGAATTTTTTTTCAAGTTTATATTATAGCCATTCTGGAAGGACATGACCTTTTTCACCGGTTTTCCTCAATATTTTGTCTTTTCCTTTTATATCCAAATTCATTTACAGCGCCTGTTAAGAGAAGCAACGTTCACGTTTTTAGTGACCTGCATGTCTGAGCACCCACACTTACAGTATGTATTTACAACCTTGAGGATGGAGTTTTGACCTGTATTTTATTCTGTACCTTGTATGACCATCTTTGCTAACAAGTCCAGTCCATTTTTTTTTTGCTAAATCAATATTTTCTTTCTTTCTTATATAATAATTGAACATCCTTTTGTATTCTAGTTAATTATGTATTCACTGTTACAAATAAACTATTGCATTTTTACCGTATTCATGAGGATGCATTTGTGTGCTCCTGCGTACACAATTCCAATACATACATGAGAAACTATGGTTCTTTTTTATTTATTACTCACTTGTACAGCAGTGGTAGGTTTGCCCTAATACATTTGATAATACATTTGATTTATAACGCATCAGCAGATCTTCGAGTGCCACAGAGCCAGCAAAACATAGTGGACTTGGGTGGGCCCACTATTATTCAGAGGGTTCTGTGAGATGCATGTTCTGGTAAAATATATTATAA
Source organism: Gasterosteus aculeatus (assembly GCF_964276395.1). NCBI lineage: Eukaryota > Metazoa > Chordata > Actinopteri > Perciformes > Gasterosteidae > Gasterosteus > Gasterosteus aculeatus. Next base: position 24,233,734 of record NC_135691.1, read on the forward strand.
CATTGTTTTGTGCTAAGGCCGTGTCTCAAGTGTCCTGTATTTGACCCTGAAGTGCAAGGAGCAGCATGATACAAAATGTTGCTTTGCAGCTGCGCACTGAGAAGGGAGAGCGGTTAACTCGATCTCGTAGAAGCTTCAAAACAAAGGACTCCTGTTCATGGCCTTGGTTCATATCTTATTCGGAGCTTTCGTTCCAGATCCACGTTTTTACTTTATGTCAATTAATAATGATTTGCACCGGCCACTGAGGAGGATCTTGTGTGTGTGTGTGCTACCCTCAGCTTCACCTGGGTTCTTATCTCAACCTGCTTTGTAGCTTCTCGTAACTGGCACGGAGAATGTTCTTCACATGTGTATAAAAACTCAGCGTTTTCACTGCTCGGAGACGTCATTATGCCGAGCGCTGAGATACGTGCTGGTGTGTTGGACCTCCTGCTTGCAAGCAATAGTTAGAGTCAGATATCTGCGGAGAATTGCTCATGTAATCTTTTTCTCTTCTAAATAAATGTTAACTTTTGACTTTAATTGATCAACGTGCTGCGATTCTTCTCATCAACCAACTCGGGGGGATTGAGGATCCTGACAGTTCACATGATTAATATTTGTTTTTGTATTTCCTAATCTTTGCTACTTTCCTAGCAAATACCATACATTTACACCGTAGCTCTCGAAAACCCTTTAATACCAATCCCGTACCTACTGTATTAATGTAACTACCCACTACCGGCAGTTACTGCGGGCTCTGCAGGTACGGGCAGAGAGGCATTGGAGCAGCTTGCATGCAGCACGGGTGCAAAACTGTAGGTGACAAACTGTGTATATGTGAAATGTAGCCCTATTTATTAAATGTATAATTATTACTCTATCAAACCTATATTATTTATGAAACATTTATAACGATAATTCAGTATGATGTAATGCAACAGCTCTGAATGAAAGGTTTACCTTAGTAACGTTTTGTGTTTCTTCCATCCAATATGAATACATGCACACTTGTCAGTATGATCCAGTTAAGTTTTGCAGCACCACAAACTACAGCTTCTTTTAGACCGATGCTTGACTGGACAGCCATTCTGATCTGATCCATGAGATATTTTGGCTAATGTTAAATGTCTGATATATTACTTATGCTGGTGATTCATATACCATTTTTATTTAGCTGAAAACAAAACAAAAGCTTGATAGTAAAAATACTAAATCAAATGCATTATCAAGACCAGTTAACGTGGTTATGGCATCCACTCAGCCCCTGCTTTACGTCTATTCTCCTAAATTCTTTCTCCACTTAAGTCCGTTCTCGGCGTTCAAGTATTGAGCAACGGCTACGGACTCCGCAGCCAATAGTTAACTGTGGGAAATCTCTCATTTGTTGCAATAGTTCTAGTAACCGACAACCACCGCCATTACAGACCACAATCACATCTTGTGATTGGACCTGAGGTGCTGATTGACAGGTCTGCAGGGTTTTCTTATGGGACACATAATAGGAAGTACCCGCCCAGGGTTCTAGCCTACGTCATTGAAGGACAAATAGATATAAACCGAGCTCATTCGACCTTTCCGAACAGGCGGTCGTAGCGCAGCGGAGTCTCAATCGTAAAACACTGAGAAAGTAAGAATATTTATTTATTTTAAAAAACGCACATATGGCACTTATTCTTAGGCTAGTTATTCTAAAGAGCCGTGACTTGTGCTAGCCGTTTTGTGAATGATACTTCAACCTCTTCGTTTAGAATGAGGCCTCAAACTTGCAGCGGTCATGTTAGCTTAGCATTTATTCTAGCCTAGCATTTAGCACGGTACATCGTAAAGATTTTTGCCGCTAATTTACTTTCATTCAATAATCTAACCTAGCTACGCATTATCTAGTTGGCATCGTTCATCTCTACCTAAACCAAGCTGACTAGCGCGTGACATCAGTTCGTGTGTGTGTGTGTGTGTTTTTTTTTTTTTTCCAGTTAGCTTTAACCTGCGTCTCTCATTTGCCTTAAGTCAGCACAGCTAACTTGTGGCTCATTGCAGCAGCGGTCGGCTAGCAGGCAGGACGTCACCATGTACCCTACCGCTTTGACCCAGTTGGCCCGGGGCAATCCGTTCAGCGCTCCCCTGTTCTCCCTCCAGAAAGTGGAAGAACCTCCACAGAGCCTAAATGGCCAGAAGACCCGCAGACTGGTAGCAGCCGCTACTGCAGAAGGTAATCTCGTCCACAGGATGGCTGAAGGGCTAGCAGTAGCTGGATTAGATTAGCCAACAACATTCTCCCCGTTGCGACCGTTTTACCTGCGTTAAACGTCATATATTCAGTAAATGTAATGTAGGTTTCACTGTGCCGGTTTTAACGAATCGTTAGATCATTTTAAATCGCTAGTAAAGATCATTGATTTCTCTTGAGTCAGTTTGCTATGAGGCCCTTGCTACATTCAAGCAGCCTGTGGAGGACGAGGAAGGACAAAGTGATATTTAGCCATAGCACTACAGCGACCCGTATTTGACATAAAGCACTTAATAGCAAATAGTGTATGCAAAACCAATTGAACGGTCATTTTATTAGAGCCCTAAAATTAACATAATTCCAATCCGTGGTTGAAAAAGCACACGTGACCTCTGATCAGCTCAGGGTCTGGCAGAATTGTCCTTATTGCTGGTGGTTGTTGAAAGAGAACCCCATACTTTTCATTAAAAGTTCCTTACAACCTTCAGCCACTAATCCACCTCCACTTATATCAGCTCACATGTGACCAACCAAGTTTATACCTATCATTTTGCTCGGTGGCAAAAATGCCCCCTTTTTTTTTAAAAACCCATTCAATACTTGACTTAAACTTCAAGTTTCACATGTTTTTCTTCAGAGGGAGACAGTATTGAGTTTGGCTCTCAGAAGTATTTCCTCCTGTGCGGTGTTGGTGGGATTCTGAGCTGTGGTACCACACACACCGCTGTCGTTCCCCTTGATCTGGTCAAGTGCAGATTGCAGGTCTGTTTTCGTGGCAGAGAGCCTTTTTAACGTCACACCCCATCAACCCATGGCTGTATTTTATTTATTTATTTATTTAACTTAAAAATGCCCCAATGCATGGGCGTAAGGGCTGCACAGCTGTGGTGTATTGGTTTCTTTTGTCATTGAGTTTTGATTCCAATGCTTTTGGAGTGATCATAACATGGTAGCATGTGTCCCAAGTGTTCGTATGCATTGAATGATTCCCCTCCCCAGTAGAGAACTCTTGAAGGTCAGGAGTGCCAGACCAGAGGGACAAAATGTACAAAATACCGTGATCATTTTTGGCCTTACTGCCCATCGCTAATGTGTGTCTAGATTCTATAAAGGATATACAAAACCAGTTAATGTACAGATGATCAGTTATTGAATGTTTCTGAACACTGACTGAAGTTTATTCTTTTTATTTTCATCCTACATTTGTAGGACCACAGTGGTGGTATGCATATTTACCCAACTGACTACCAATCTCTTATTCTACATTCATACCAAAAGCAAAGTGAATTATTCGCGATTGGATTACATGTAAAGTCAATGCAGACGCTAGACCACAAAGACCATGCACAAATGGTTGCGGAGGAAGTGAATTTTCAACAGCAAGTGCAAAAGGAGCAAAGTTATTTCAACTTTGGTGAAAGATTTGGATGACTCTGTCAGAGCGCAATTGTACTATATGAAACAGACGCTCACCAGAGACGGACAGGCACAGCTGAAATTGAACGCCTGTAACCGAGACGCTGGCTTCGATCCGACTGAACAGGTCATCAAACTGGCGGCTGGTTAGCCTGAAGTAGTGCTGGAAGCACCAGTCATCTAGGCGCACTTCCTGGAGGAGTCTGTGAAAATCAGAGTTGTGCGCGGCGATGGATGTCATGAGTCCATACAACACCATTTGTGGTTTCTGCAACAAGTACAGAGCAGAAATAGTGGTTATTTCCATGGTGGATATCAGAAATGATAGAGATAAGCCTTCCCCCTTTCCGGAGCGACAGGGTGGCGCATGGAGTAGAGGGTGCGCCGGGACCTGCAAGGTTGGTGGTTCGAACCCTGGCTGCTCCATGTCCCATGTCGAAGTGTCTCTGAGCAAGAGACAACTGCTCCCCGGGGAAAATCATGACCAATCAAAACCATGGGTTAAAAATGCAACATAAGTCGCTTTTTTAGCGTCAGCTAAATGACACGTAATGAATTAAACGGAACCCGAATTAAGAACATGCAAACATTTGCCTTGCTTTTGGTGTTAACGTAGCATTAAGCTTGTTCTGCTGCCAGAAAATTGTCCTAAAGATCAGTGACTTTCTAAAAATCTTTTTGAAAAAGTGATATGGCTAAGTTGTAGTAAATGGCCCAACTGGTCTCCAGAAGTTTATTCTAACATTTTATATTAAAAAAAATGACATGGCCTGTTGGATTGGACGTGTCCAAGTGAAAATTCTTCAATTTTTGTGGCTCTGGTATGGTGTTTCTTTGTCCTGTGCGGCATGTGACCCTGCATGTTGCATGTTTGCTGTGTGTCCCTTCCCTTCTACCACAGAGGATGTCAGCTGCGAGTTTGGCTCCTCAAAGTACTATGCCCTGTGTGGCTTTGGGGGTATCCTGAGCTGCGGCGTCACACACACAGCTGTGGTGCCCCTCGATCTTGTCAAGTGTCGCCTGCAGGTTTGTATGGAAGCTGAACCTCACAGTAGCAACGAGTAGCCGACAGCTCCTGAGACCCATGGTACCATGTCCCATCTACAGTATTGCACCATACATATAACTAACAGGCTGTGGTGGGGAAATGTGTATTCACAATACAGTTGTTGCTGATTTAGCTCTAGCCTCATGATGTGGTTATTTCATGCCAGGAATATATTTGCTGAATGCCTTTTGATGAATTTTAAAACTAACTAATTTGTCTAAACCGATGAAGTGATGCAATGAATTTTTTGGCTCCTGTTTAACAGTGCTTCGGTCACCAATAATTATAAACAGTTTCTATCGCTGCCTAGAAAATGTGATTCAAATAGACGCTTGGCACTTAAAATGCATATAGGAGAAAACATTCAACTTGTAACTCATGTATTGGCCTATACTATTAACCATGTCAGCATATGCTTCTTGACATACTATACCAGAGTTGCCACTGTTTGGATGACATGTTTCATCAGTGGCTTTGCTTCCTCAGGTGGACCCAGATAAGTACAAGAGTATCGGCAATGGCTTTGCACTGACAGTTAAGGAAGATGGTGTCAGAGGACTGGCAAAGGGCTGGGCCCCCACCTTCATCGGCTATTCCATGCAGGGACTGTGCAAGTTTGGTTTCTATGAAGTGTTCAAGGTTTTCTACAGTGACTTACTGGGAGAGGTAAGTCTGCACGCATACAGTGCATCCGGAAAGTATTCCCAGCGCTTCACTTTTTCCACATTTTGTTATGTTACAGCCTTATTCCAAAATGGATTAAATTCAGTATTTTCCTCAACATTCTACACACAATAACCCATAATGACAGTGAAAACTGTTTTTTGCACATTTTTGCAAATCTGTTAAAAATAAAGAACGAAAACATAACCTGTATATAAGTATTCACAGCCTTTGCTCAATACTTTGTTGAAGCACCTTTGGCAGCAAAGAAACTGCCCAGAAATAGGTGTGCCACGCTTCTGGAATCATACCCAAGAAGACTTGAGGCTGTAATTGCTGCCAAAGTTGCTTCAACAAAGTATTGAGCAAAGGCTCAATATGTTATGTTATGTTATGTAAATGTTATGTTTTTGTTCTTTATTTTTAACAGATTTGCAAAAATTTGCAAACAACTGTTCACTTTGTCATTATGGGTTGTTGTTGTGTGTAGAATGTTGAGGAAAATAATGAATTTAATCCATTTTGGAATAAGGCTGTAACATAACAAAATGTGTAAAGTGAAGCGCTGTGAATACTTACCGGATGCACTGTAGGTCTGTATAAAAGTATACTTTTTCCAGTCATGTGGTCGTCAGGGGAACCTGAGCTTCTTGTCTGACCTTTTTGTTGTATGGTTTCATCCGACAGGAGAACACCTACCTGTGGAGGACATCGCTGTACTTGGCTGCCTCTGCCAGCGCAGAGTTCTTTGCAGACATTGCTCTGGCTCCCATGGAGGCTGTTAAAGTTCGTATCCAGACCAAGCCTGGCTACGCCAACAACCTTAGACAGTGTGTCCCCAAAATGTTTGCAGAGGAGGGTGTTTGGGCGTAAGTGGACTGGCTTTTTACTATTCTTAAGTATTCCATTTTCTGACCAACCAATTGGCTGATGGGATTGGTTACTTTGATTTATTGGTCATTTTATTTCTGAAAACACGCTCCTTAGATCCACCTCTGGAGGATGCTGTTCTCTGAGCAGTGCTCCTCAGCAGCTTGCTGGCTGTACAGTTGGAGGTGCTTGAGTCATTGGCGTGTGAGAACAGTCTACCTGTCCTTCAGCCCACCCGCAGCACTGGCAACCCTGTCCTCTACAGGCAGGGAGCTCCTGGTGCTGCAAGCCTGGGGGACAGACACACTAGGCGTAGATGGTCTTTACGTTTGCTTGTCGACACAATGTGGGCCCTTTGAGCCACTAGTACCCCCACCCCCCCCGCCCCCCATCACTTGTTAAGCCACCAACTACACGTCCAGGTGCAGCGGGACCCCTGAATGCTGTTTAAGATGAGTCGTTTTGAAAATTTCAGCTGTGGTGTACAGGCAGCACGTGAACGCTATCCATGGATCACATTGTCCAGAAGCGAGAGACATTGAATCAAGGTGACGATAATTACAATTTTTCTGTGTTCATACTGTTTTTCATCAGATTCTACAAGGGTGTGGTGCCTCTGTGGATGAGGCAGATCCCCTATACCATGATGAAGTTTGCCTGCTTTGAGCGCACTGTGGAGCTGCTCTACAAGTACGCAGTCCCCAAGCCCCGCAGTGAGTGCAGCAAATCTGAGCAGCTGGTGGTCACATTTGTTGCCGGTTATATTGGTGAGTAACTGCAATGCTTACAGATCAGGCCCAGTAAAGATGTGAAGAAATGAGTATCCAGTTGTCTGATGCATGCCTTCCTTCCCTTGCAGCTGGTGTGTTCTGTGCTATCGTATCTCATCCTGCTGACTCCGTGGTGTCTGTGCTGAACAAGGAGTCCGGAAGCACTGCTGTCCAGGTCCTCAAGAAGCTTGGCCCAAAAGGTCTGTAGTAACATCAGTCCAAAAAAACGTAACATAGTGTAATAAGGTTTTTTATCAACACGCTCCTTAGATCCACCTCTGGAGGATGCTGTTCTCTGAGCAGTGCTCCTCAGCAGCTTGCTGGCTGTACAGTTGGAGGTGCTTGAGTCATTGGCGTGTGAGAACAGTCTACCTGTCCTTCAGCCCACCCGCAGCACTGGCAACCCTGTCCTCTACAGGCAGGGAGCTCCTGGTGCTGCAAGCCTGGGGGACAGACATGTGAATTATGTGAAACTGCTGGTGCTGCTGGCTGCTTTCCTCTACATCGGCACTTTTATTTTTGCTCCGCACTAATCTCGGCAACTCATTGAGTGGCGTAATAATCGCGCGACACAACAAATCAATAATGAAATTTGTTGCCAACGCTTTTAATAATCAAATTTTAAAGATTTCGATTCGTTGTGGCAGCCCTAGATTTCTGTTTCACAATATTGTGAGGCGTCTTCATTCTGTGGATTAACAGAAATGAGCCTGTTTTGAGTAATGTCTGTTCATGATTTTTTTTTTTTTAACAGCAGGCAGTGTGAATCATGTGGTTGTTTCCCCTCAGGTGTGTGGAAGGGTCTGGTGGCCCGTATCATCATGATTGGTACTCTGACCGCCCTGCAGTGGTTCATCTATGACTCTGTCAAGGTCTACTTCCGCCTGCCCCGCCCTCCTCCCCCTGAGATGCCAGAGTCCCTAAAGAAGAAGCTGGGCCTTACAGAGTAACCTCATCCTTCCACTGAGCGGCTGACACTTCCCTGCTCCCCTCTAAACTTCCAGAGCTCACACAGCAGTTTTCTATTTATGTTGTCAGTGCCTGCTGCTCAGGGCTGCCGCTACTATGTATATTTCGATGAGTATGACAGAAAATATTCCACTGTAGAAACACCAGTCTGGTTTTCATTTCCTGTTCAAATGTCCAATAAAATATTTTAATTCCCTGGAAGACGATGACTGTCTACTTTTTTCTTTTTAAATTGAATCATTTTTCTTTAAAATGCTTGTCCAGCAGAAAACATGTCTTGGAGAAGTCATCTACGGGCCGCAAATGGTTAGTCTAACTTGCATTGGAAGCAAGACTGCTCATAAGTCGCTGACAAACTGTACATTTTATGTTTAATCGCACTGGCTGCTTCATATTGCTCATGATATATTTGAATATACATCTATAATTCCACCAGCTGTAAAACTGAACAAAGGCTTACAGATGCTGAAATGATTGTGCCTCATGATGCTGTTGGTAACCACGGTCTAATATAGAGTGCCGTCACAAGTTATGTTTCTGATTTGGATGAAACTCAGCCTAATGAAGTGCGTTGCAAGCTAAGCAGGGCAAGAAATGACCTAGTGGAGAAAACCTAATCCAGGACAATGCAGGCTGCCCTACAAACTTTAAAAACTGGACGGCCACGGCAATTTATCGAAATAGCTTTGTTCAGATCACCTGCATTCTTAAGCCGATTACCTAAAGCTCATCCCAGAATCTAACATGTCGGATGTGGTGGAAATTGTGTATTCAGCCCTGGTCAGCCCATGACAACCCGGTTGGCTTCCGTGAATGGAACAGGAACCAGCATAGGTGCTCTAGATGAAGTGGAGAAGTTGGAGACATTCCTTTGTTGACATTTCAAATTCATAATAGGAATAACGCAATATTGTCATGCTCGAACAGTGGTGTAGAGGTTGGAAGTTCTTAACTTTAGGCTTACTTGCACGCATACTGCCAATCTAACCGAGTGAAATGGGGGGCTGGTTCTGTTGGACAGTCTGCAGGTTGAGTGCACCAGAACGGGTATTCCCAACTTGTCATATTTAGGACTTAGTCACCATGCAAGTGTCGTTTGACTGACACTGAGTCCTAAAGTCCTCTGAGTTCAGGACTGACCAGTGAAAGAACCGTCGCCTCCAAGTTGCTTGAGTGGGGGGCTGTTCTGGCCTGCGGGAGGTCAGGGCCGGTGGTTTACCAGCCTCAAAAAATTACTTCAGGTTGTACTGTTTTAGGCTGTGTCTCACTGACAAGCTGGTAACTTTATTGCATGTCTCCCTCCAGTTGCTGGAGCCAGTCTAGGCTGGTATCTCCTTACACGATCGTGGTTTACTGCACCAGAATGGTGGATCTTCTAAATCAAATCTTCCGTGCACCCACACAGTACTCTGTCTCTTCCCAACCCGGCAACACACACAATTTCAATTACGTGACTTTCTATTTTAACCCATGCATCATGTTCTATTGTCTAGGGCAAACACTCAGTCTTGTCGCATTGTTTAGCTGGACAGTGGAAACTTATTTTCCCTTCCTGAAATTCCCTATTGGAGCGGTGGAGAAGGCTGGAATCTGATGTTCACATAAGGAGGTTGTAACCCATTGATCATGAGGGGAATCAGTACTAATGTGGCTCAGGCTCCAACCATGCTTCCTAGAAGTGTTCTTTGGTTTTGGAGATCTTTCTTCCATCGTTGTTCTTCGGGTGGCTGTCGTCTTTGCTGTCTCTGCCAGGCTCGTTGGTATCTTGGAACACTGCAGTGGGGGGAGGCGCTCTTCAACCCCTTAACCGTAACCAGACGGTGCTCCTTTGCCTCCCGGATGCGTTTGCAGTGGCTGGCTTGGACCCACGTCGCTTTCCCTTCCACCTTAATTGCCGTCTCCGTGGTCAGGAGTACTTGGATGGGCCCCGTGTAGCGTCTCTGCTTCCAGTGCTTTCTCCGGTGATCCTTTAATGAGGACCCAGTCTTCTGGTTTCAGGTGGTGCTGTAGCTGTGGATGGAAGCGCCGCTTTTACCTCTCCGTGCAGTGCTGAGAGTGAGGGGGAGAGGTTAGCACAATATATCAGCATGCTCATTTATAGCAGTGCACATCCCCCCTTTGCCCACGTGATCTCTTCCGTGAGACAACTTAGCATAAAAGTGGAAGAGAGCACGCAAGCAAGGCCTACTGTCTGGCACTGTCCAGGACCATGGACGAGAGAGGTGCCTCTTTCTGAATAATTTTGCGCCCAATAAAAGGGAAAAACCAAACCAACTTATGTTTCTTGTTTGGGTGGGTATACAAGTCTGCGTGTTGTGTGTATTTCTTGACAAGCTCTACTGTTCTGTGTACACCTACTCGTGTGAACACTTTTATCTCTTTGGGAAAGAGAAACAGACACCGCAGCAGCCTCCTGACCAATACACATGGTTCAACCATAATCTCTTTCTCCAACTTTTGGTCATGCCCCACTTCCACATACCTTCTATCTTGCCCTATGCTTACATGGGATGTGCAATGTAATGACTGTTTACGCATGTAATCTTCTACTGTGTGTTAGCGCAATTTTTACATGTGTCAGGGTTGGGTAGGAAGGCAGGACTCAAATGCAGAGTTAACGAAAAACCACTTTAATAGTCAAAAAGGCGAAATAAAGAAGGCCAACGGGCAAAAACACATAAGTACCGGGGGGAAAAAGGCTGGCAGGAATGAGGAACATCCAGGACAAAAGACAATGACGCCACAAGTAACAAACAACACACACTGCTTAAATACACTAGGGAGGTTCAGGTGATTGGACACAGGGGGAAACAATCCGACAATCACAGGGGATGACAGGACCAGGCAGGAAGTAAAGTTACCCAGGGACACGAGTGGCAGAAAACTACAAAATAAGACAGGAAGTGAACCACAACGTGACAGTACCCCCCCCCCCCAGACAGCCCTAAACTAGCACAGAACAGACAAGGTAGGTTTACTTCTGTCTAGAAACACCAGTTTAGACCTGAGCGGACCACCACCTGTACGTTTGGTTAGGGCGCCTTGACCGTGTGCCAGGTAGAGATTGTGTTTTCAATTGGGGGTTAGTACAGGTTAGGGGTGGGGACCTTTTTGTTTATTTCTTTGTTTTGGTCCGGCCAGCCCTCCCCTTTTCCTAGAAAGTTATTGTTTGTGTATTTATTTTTGTTTAGATAGAAGCGTTATACTGTATTTGGTGTTTGTCCTTCTCTCCACTGCGACTCCATACCCCTTTTGCTGGCACCGGTGGGCCGGAGCAGTGGGTTGTCATGTTCCCCTCCCTTTTGGGAGCTGGAACGTAACAATGGTCATGAGTAATTAATGCATCAAGATATGCTAATAGTTTTCATCCATATACATACAGGAGGGTTTTTGGCCTGTAGTTAAACATCTAAAATGATTTAGTCTTTTTCTTCTATTATTCCTTTTTTTTTTTTTTTTTTAAATGCCGTCTGATGTTGAGCTCAAACACAATGCCAAATGCTCTTGAGTCAACTAAAAGTGTTACCGGATGGCAAGAAATCATCAATGTTAATTATGGGAATTTCTAAATATAAAAATTAGTTACTCAACATGCAATTTAAGATGTGTGTGTAGTTGTGTTAACTAATTTGTTTTGTTTATGAGTGTGTGTGTGTAGGGTGCTTTCTCCTCTGTGGTGGAGTGATCCGTCTCTGGGGTCCGCCTCTGCCTCCCTTAGTCAAACGGGTGATGTGTCTCATCCTCATGTGCTCAGGACACTCTGCTCGCCAATGTCCTTGTTGTCCACAATTGTAACACATGTTTGGATCATAACTCCCGTAAGTCTGATCTGCCTCTGCCACAAGCTCTTCCATAACCTCTTCCACGTTGGCCTTGGGCAAATTGTTGGTTCTGCAAGCACGTAAACATTGCATACTGAGCCTTTTCAAAACCTTTTAGTTTGTCCTCTTTCTTGTGTAACTCATCTTCAGCGTGTTCAGCCTGCTGAAGGATGTCTGCTAGAGCAAACGTTTTCCAGGTTACACATGATCTTTTCACCATCTGTATAAGCTCATGTCTCATTCTGCTTAAAAAATGTTCTTTTAGATGGACTTCATATGGCATGAGGGGCTGTGCCCCCATTGGATCAGGTCGCTTAAGGCCACTGTGGATGTCAAAAGCTGTCGTCAGGCGTGCCAGGAATGAGCTGCATGTTTCTTGCTGCATGGCTCTTGTGTCATAGAGGTGACTGAGGGGGGGGGTCAGTCTCAGAGGGAAATGTTTCTTTTACCAACACAATGAGAGCATCTACAGCACTTCTAATGTCCACATCTGTGCCATGCTCACAATCAGGATCTTTAAGGCGAGCAGTCATTCTTGCGGTGGTGAACACACTCTGAACTTTATAGTAGTCATGTGTCAGAAGTCTGCACATCAGACGCCGCAGCTCTGACATGCTAGGATGGTATTGTCTGACAAATTGCTGAAGATCAGTCTCCCACTTAGCAAGATTGTCCTTAGGACTGCAGACGTGGCTCATTGCCTTGGTCACATCGGCATCTGGCCAGGGTCTGAAGACCAGCATCGGCCCTTGCGCCCCCTTCCACTGGAAAAGAAGCTTCCTTTTTTTTCCTCTGAGCAAGGCCCGCCTTTGTTGAGCCTGCTAGCGGGTCACAGTAGGTGAAAAGGGCGTCTGGCTGGTGTTGGAGGTTGAATCTGGCTTCCCTTCTGGTGGGCTGTTGTCAAGCCGAGGAAGGTTTGCTTGTGCTGCTTCCTGCTGAAGAGACTGCGGGCTCACGTAGGCTGGAGGACCAGTGAGAGGAGGGGGGGGAGTCCAGATCCGTTTCCACTAGGGGTGTAACGATTCATTTTAACAACTATTCGATTGGAATCGCGATTCATGGTTGCTGATTCGATTCATGGACAATCTGGGTTAATTTAGAACGATTTGATTCAGTGACTTGAAATCGATTCAGTAACTGTACTGGACAGTGCAGGCAAAGTTTCCGAGATCCCGGTTTCTTGTAAGGAAATCAATTAATGACAAATGTATTAACCTTTTATTTGAATCAAGTGCCATTTTCAATGTAAACATTACACAATGTTTGGATCAATTCACAGAACCCCGGATTTTCAACCACATTGTAGGGTCGCATGTCTTTACAGCTAAACTTGGCAATTGTGACTGTGATGTTGAGTTTCGTGCTGGCGAGGCCGGAGGTGTCCTGCAGAGCTGGAGTTACCTTCTGCTGCTGCTGCTGCGCGGTAACGCTGCTAGAGGTGCCTGACTGTCGGCGTTGTTTAATCCCATGGCGCCTTAGTAGCCGGAAAGATTAGTCGTGTTTCTGTGTTTTTTTTATTTGGCTTCTACAAACAGCGACCGACTTATTTAGAACACCTCCGTGTTTGCAAAAGCCAAAATGTTTCCACACGCTGGATCGATAAGTGGGTTTGTAAATGTCTCGCTCGCAGTCGTCTCCTCCACGCTGTGTTTTGTTGTTGTTCCGAGTTTCGCGCGGCTGCCGCTGCGTACTGATGACGTCACAGACAGGCAGACTGAATCGGGTAACGTTTAACGCGTCTAAAGTGCTAAACAAACAAAACACACATCCATACCGTTTTTGTACTTAAATCCAATGTGCAGTTTCCAAGTATCGATACAATTGGTTATGTACCATTTCAATCGATATATGTCGTCCGGAATGCCGATTTGCGGAGCACAGATCGATTCAGTTGGATCGCAGGAATATAAATCGATTAATCAATTCAGTGAATGAATTGTTACACCCCTAGTTTCCACCAATCTCCTCAGGAACTCATAAAAACAAGGACAAAGTGTTTTGGGGTTAGAAGGGGTACACATTTCAGAACCTTTTGTAGGATCTTCGGTCTTTAATGAATTAAATGCTACCAACCTCTGTCTCTACCTTCGGTCCGACTCATATTTCGCCATCTTGAAAGCTTCCCAATCTGCCTTACATACCACATTCTTTTTCTGCTTTCTTCTCGACAGGCCTGCATGCTGAGCTGCATCGTTCTTTATTTGGATATCGCTCTGTCATAAATTTACACAATAGTGGCAGGATATTAGTCCCATGGTTTTCACCAGTCTCCCCTTTACTCTGAACACTACCTATTTAGTTATCTGTATACCCGGAGTGTGCGCGCCTATAAAAGTGCATACAAAGAAATACCACATTCATAACTAAGGCAAGTCAGTGACCGTTGCTTTCTCTGGCCACTCAGTCTATTTCATTTATCCAAAGTTGGCTTGTGAATTTTCAGGAGACACAGGATATGCAACTCGAGAAAATACTACAGGTGACCCAGACACGTCTGTCTACAACATACTCGTTGTGAGATAGTCATGACAAAAGGGTTTTAGGCCTGTCTGCCTTAAAATAATTTTGATCTGTCACCGTGTGTTCGCCGTTTCTTTTCTTGAACTGGATGGATCGGTAATCCGGGTCTCGCCGGGACGGCAGCTTCTCACCCTCAGGGAGGAATCACCTAAACCAGCGATTCCCAAAGTCTGGGCCGCGGCCCCCTGGTGGGCCGCGAAAGGTCATTTACAATAAATAAATAAAATGTTTTTAACTTTCAATTTTGAAAAGTGTGAATAACATCAAAATATTTATGATGCGGCACATTAGTTATGTGAAACATTAATTGATGAAGCACCTGTCTGGCAAACAGGATGCCATCGTGGACTTGGTCAGGTCAGCTCTGACATGCTAGGATGGTATTTCTTAACGGTTTGGTCCTTAAAATGGACAAGGTAATTATTGTGGGTGACTTGCATTCCTTTCATTGTTAGATTCAATTGGTTTCTGTCAGTGTGTAAATAAACCAACTCGCTGTTTTAACCACACTCTCGACTTGATTCTTGTGTATGAGATTGGGATTGAACATTTAACAATTTTTCCACAGAACCCTCTCCTGTCGGACCATTGTCTGATAACCTTTGAATTTCTACTATCAGAACCACCACCTCCTGCCAAGGGTTTCTACAGTCTACGCTTATCGGATACCGCTGTAGCCTCATTTAAAGAAGCCATTCCTTCTGCTCTAAGTTCAGTGCCCTGCCTCAAGATACAAGAAGACTCCTGTGAGAACCTCAGTCCGTCCCAGATCGATAATTTTGTTGATACTGCTACAGGCTCTTTGAGAGTGGCGCTGGACGCTATTGCTCCTCTGGAAAGAAGAATAGCAACAAGAAGGAAGTCTGCTCCGTGGTATAACCCTCAAACACGGAACCTAAAGCAAACCGTGAGGAAACTTGAACGATTATGGCGTTCCACCAAATCAGAAGGATCTAGGCTAGTTTGGCAAGACAACCTAAAAACATATAAGAAGGCTCTCCGTAACGCAAGAGCATCTTATTACTCATCATTAATAGAGAAAAATAAAAACAACTCCAGGTTTCTCTTCAGCACTGTAGCCAGACTGACAGAGTCACAGCTCTGTTGAGCCGTGTATTCCTTTGGACCTCACTAGTAACGACTTCATGAACTTCTTCAATGATAAGATTCTGACTATCAAAGAGAAAATTGATGGTCTCCTGCCTTCAACCAGTGCCGACCTGTCCTCCGATGTAGGAACCTTGGATGCAGCAGTGGGCCCTGATGCCTGTTTGGATGCCTTCTCTTCCATCAACCTTCATCAACTGTCTAAAGTCTAAATCTTCTACTTGTCTCTTGGATCCGATTCCGACCAAGCTGCTTAAGGAAGTTTTTCCTTTAGTTAGCACATCCTTATTAGATATTGTGAATCTGTCTTTGTTGACAGGACATGTACCACAGTCCTTCAAGGTAGCTGTAATTAAACCTCTTCTTAAGAAACCTACTCTTGCTCCGGAGGTGTTGGCTAACTACAGACCTATCTCTAATCTTCCCTTCCTCTCTAAGGTCCTTGAGAAATCCGTCGCAAATCAATTATGTGACTTTCTACAAAACAATGCTTTGTTCGAGGATTTCCAGTCGGGATTTCGAGCGCATCACAGTACAGAAACCGCACTGGTGAAAATTACGAATGATCTTCTACTTGCATCGGACCAAGGACTCGTCTCTTTTCTTGTCTTGCTGGACCTCAGTGCCGCATTTGATACCATAGACTATTGTATCCTGTTGCAGAGACTAGAACGTTTAATTGGTATCAAAGGAACTGCACTCAGCTGGTTTAAATCCTACTTATCGGATCAATCCCAGTTTGTGCTTGTAAACGGTGAATCCTCAAAGACCACCAATGTTGGTCACGGAGTCCCACAAGGTTCTGTACTTGGACCGATTTTATTTACCCTCTGTATGCTTCCTTTGGGCGAATTTATCAGGAAACACCGCATAAACTTCCATTGTTATGCAGACAATGCTCAACTGTATCTGTCGATCAAGCCAGAAGAGACGGACCAGCTAGTTAGACTTCAAGAATGTCTTGGAGACATCAAAACTTGGATGACCGGCAACTTCCTGATGCTAAACTCAGAAAAAACGGAAGTTATCCTGATAGGCCCAGAGCACCTTCGAAGCCAGCTGTCACGTGATACAGTTTTTATGGATGGAATTGCTCCGTCAGGAATCTGGGAGTTCTCTTCGACCAGGATATGACCTTCAACTCGCATATAAAGAAGACTTCAGGACTGCCTATTTTCATCTACGTAACATATCAAAAATCAGGAACTTCCTGTCTCAAAGAGATGCAGAAAAATTTGTCACTTCCAGACTGGACTACTGTAATTCTCTGTTATCAGGCTGCTCTTGTAAATCTCTTAAGCCTCTCCAGTTGATTCAGAATGCTGCAGTAGTTAGGGCTGGCTCAGGTTAGCCCGGACCAGCCCTTAGTTAAGCTGCTATAGGTTTAGAATGCCGGGGGAATTCTTAGGACACACCGAGCTCCTCTCTCACGCTCTCGTTCTACCATAATTCACGTTTTATTAATGCACATGACTAATTCAGCTTCTTTCCGGGAATTTTTTTTGTGCTTTCTCCCCTAGCAGGTCTCCGTAGATCGTGGTTCCTTCGGGACCCTGGTCCTGATACCTACCGTGGCCCTGCTGACGCCTGCTGCGGCCATCATCATCATCATTATTATTTTAGATATTAATCATATTACTGTACTCGTAAACCAACGTTACCCTCTCCTTAAGTCTCTGTGCTCTCCCTCCCCACAGGCTTCTGTGGATGGTGGTTCTATCTGATAGTGGTTGCCCCTGCAGTGGTCCTGCTGTGCGCCTGGTTTACTACTCAGTTACTTGAATCATTTCTGTCCTAGGAATTGCATGTATTATATATTGTTCATTCTGTACACATTGTAGTCTGTCCATCCCAGGAGTGGGATCCCTCCTCTGACGTTCTCCCTAAGGTTTCTTCCCTTTTTTCCCTCTTGGAAGGGTTTTTTCATTTTTTGGGGAGTTTTTCCTGTGCCGATGGTGGGTTTCGGGACAGAGGATGTTGTATGTGTACAGACTGTAAAGCCATCTGAGGCAAATTTGTAATTTGCGATTATGGGCTATACAAAATAAAATGAATTGAATTGAATCATTAAACAATCAAATGGTAATTTCCATCAGTAAATTTGAGAAAGCGTTACTGACTTGAAAAAAATGAACACGAAATGTGACACCACACCTAAATCATTTTCTATACATCCCTCAACATTCGTTTTAAATGTTTGAAAGCCCTAGAAGATATAAAATCTTTGCTAAACACCTTTTTTGTTTTACAAAATAGCATGCAAAAAGATGGCACTTATTTATAATGCATTGCCTTCTGCTTCAGCTTACTTTTTGGTCTCTGCAAACTGAGGGAAATGAAATCATTGTGCGCCACATCCTCATGATGCTGTTGGTAACCAAGCTCTTTAATTTAGGAGCGGGGCGTCACAAAATCATAAACCACATTTTGTATCTGGTTTGGAAGTAACATTACCCTTTCCTAAAGTATTTTTGCTTTCCCTCCCCACAGACTTCTGTGGAGGGTGGTTCTATCTGATGGTGGTTGTCCCTGCACGGGTCCTGCCGTACACCTGACTTACTACTCGCAATTATTTGAATCATTTCTGTCATAGGAATTTAATGTATTGTACGTGTTTTACATTATTCATTCTGTACACATGACATCCATTGTAGTCTGTCCATCCCGGGAGTGGGATCCCTCTGACGTTCTCCCTAAGGTTTCTTCTCTTTTTTACCCCATGGAAGGGTTTTTCATTTTTTGGGTGAGTTTTTCCTGTGCCGATGTGAGGGTTTCGGGACAGAGGATGTCGCATGTGTACGGAGTGTAAAGTCCTCTGAGGCAAATTTGTCATTTGTGATTTTGGTCTATACAAAATAAAATGAATTGAATTGAATTAATTTGTACGGGAAGCCTAATGATCCACATGGCAATAGGTGTAGATGCTGGTAGTGCACACTGAGAAGTGTACCATGGAACCAGGCCGTCGGGGTCAAAGGCTTGTACAATCCATCTGTATACTGGAAACAATGGTGTGGTCTTGGGATGATGATGATGATGATGATAATAATGTAGCTCAGTGCGTGTTTGTGCTAAGCAGGGCCTGCTGACAGGGTAAGGTTGCAAAGGGTTATGGGAAATGGATTCCAATTATGTGTTCCGTATTTGTGAGAACATAATCTCATGGCCGTATCTATGAATAAAACATGAACATAGAGAGAAAAGAACGTTTCTCAGAACCAAAAATGACTCATTACAGCAGTAATTTCAACATTTAGTGAAAACCTGCAGTACACGGAGTCTAGCGATTGCTTTCATATTGCAGGTCTGACAATCTGCCTGTTCCCCACGTTATAATTATTCTTGCTGCTGACTTTAAACCTGCTTTAACAGCAGCCTCAGTGCTCTATTATGTGCTCTCTGACTGCTGTTGGTAGCTGCTATGGGCTCCATCAGTGACAGTTGGGCTTCAGCCTTTTTATCATGCCCAATAGAAACAATGTTTCAATCACAGTGTGCCAAGGCTGAGTGGCATATAACCTGCATCCCCATGAACCTCCAGCGTAATGGATTTTCATTACAGTGTTCAGTGCTCACATCAAAGGATGAATCCTTTATTTATAAAAGAACGTATTTTTTCCAGGGCATTATGGACATTAGATAAATGCAGCTGCAATATACGTGTTTTTACTTACTTCCTTTAAATGTGAGTAGGAGTCTGTGTCTATTCTCTGAATTATCTCATTAAGATGACACACAAATTATAAATTAAGGTCTAAACTCTGCCTCTTTCTCTCTGAATTTATATAGTTGAGATAATACACACAAGTTATGCATCAAGGCTTTTCTGTGGAGACCCTAACCCTACTCAAAACAATGAAATAAAGTTTTCCAACAACTGTATGCCTAGATTTGTTGGATTGTTGCATTTTTGTATGTTTTTGAAATATAATGGTGAATTGTTTTTGATAAAATTCCATTCGAAAAGGAAAGACCTTCCTCAGTGTTATCAATATATATATATATAATATATGCTCCCCATGACATCTAAAAAATATACATTTATGGCCAAAGTAAAATCATGAAATGCAGCCATTTTTTATTTGGATTATTATTGAATTGAATTGGAGAAAGTGTGATGAAGTGTTTTAGTGGAAAAGAACATAATCCAGCACGATACAGGCTGCCCTACATTCTTTAAAAACTACGGCCACAGCAATTTATTATCTAAATAGCCTTGCCTTTCAGATAGCCTTGTCCTTCATTGTTGATATGCTGATCTAGATCAAGCCAATTACATAAAGCGCATCCCAGAATCAAACATGTGGGAGATAACAGCTGTACTGAAGAGCTGATTATTCAACAATCAAATTGTAATTGCCATCAGTAAATTATAGAAAGCATTACTGAAAAAAATGAACACAAAACGTGGGACACCACACCCAAATCATTTTTTATACATCCCTCAACATTTGTTGCTTTGAATGTTTGAAAGCCGTAGGAGAAGATGCATTACTGACTTGAACGTTGTGAGTTGTAGCACAGTAACTAATGCAACACGTCCTGCTGAAATGTTTATATTTCATATTCATAGAGCTCAGAGCACCCTCAACATTTGTTGCTTTGAATGTTTGAAAGCAGGAGGAGTAGATTTAAAAGTGATATTTTAGCAGTGAAATTAGGTTTAGATAGTCAGAAAATATACCATATGCTTCAGAATTAGACAGGTGCACATATATGGGCAACCCAACAGAAAAATCACATTACTATTTACTAGAGCCCTTTTGCAAAAATAACAACCCCTTCACCACATATGTGAAACTCACGTGCCCGCGGGCGAAAGCCGGTCTGCCGGGGCATCCCGGGGAGACCGGCTGGCCGCCTGAGTGTGGATGGCCCACCGGATGACTTTGCTATTGTGAGGGATGAGGTACGAGGGGCCGGTCGTATTTTTTTTATTTTATTGATTTGTTTTCTGGCCGTTGTCTGGCTTTAACACCCAATTCCGCCGTAACTTCAGCTTTGTTACCGATTCTTGAACACTATTTACTGAGGTACTGGTACTGAGTTGAATCCATGCGACCCTCAACTTCTTCAGGGCATGTGTGCAGAAAAGGTTTCTTCTGCATCACTCTCGCATACAGCGGTTCTCTGTGCAATTTGGGCTGAATGGTTGAGCCATGCACAGTGACACCATCTGCAGCGAGATGACCTTGCAGGCCTTTGGAGATGGTCTGAGGGTTGAGCATCCTTACCATTCTTCACCTTTGCCTCCTTGTTATCTCTCTTGGCCTTATTTACAATAAAAAATATACCATAAAATATGGAAGAACACAAAATAGAAGAAAATATATATTTGCAAAGTGTCCATGAGCAAGACACTCAACCCTTAATGGCTCCCCGGGCAAAATGTAAAACCATGCAATGGATTAAAAGCGTCAGCCAAATGACATGTAATCTAATCAAATGACAAATCACATTTTGTTCAACCACAAGTTTCTGAACACTGGACAGAGTGCAACAATGAGTAAATGTAGGCAATTATCTGCCCCAATAAGAGTAGGAATGTCTAATTTACTAGTCCATCTGTGTCAGGGTCAACTTAAATATATAGAGCTGTCCAGTTTAGAGCCACTATTGGTAGGTTTCTTATTCCTTACCTAAAGCTTAAAGATTGAATTGTGTATAATATCTACAAAGGAATTGTCTTCGGGGGTGTTAGTCACAGAACTTGCCGTCAGTTAAGCCTAGTTTATGCTTCTGGGTTTTCAGAGAGACACAAGGACACAAGAGCCCCTTGCGTGTCCCTTGCGTGCCTTTTCACACCTCCTTGAGTGCGTCGACCCATTTTTCTAGGCTTGCAAGCCTCCTGCAGCCCGCAAGGCTGTGATTGGTCTGCTAACTACATCCTTTCCGAAGTCTCACATTTGCATTTTCATAGCACAATACCGCCATTATTAAAACGAAGAATGTTTACGAGAAAGATTGAAGAGTTTTTGTCGGAATAAATGCGTAAATATGACCACTTCTACCACCCGACGTTGGCCAGGCTGGCGCATGCTTCTGCGTATTTACGCACCGTTGTGTCGACGCACTCGTTTCAACTCATGGTTCTAAAAGGCTTGCGTGTGTTGCAGAGCAATTAACCGCCAGAATAATAGGTGGAGTAACGTTTTTTGTTGAAGACGACCTAGAGAGTAACGTCTTTGTGTGTGGAAGTTGTTGGTTTGTTTATTTATTTATTTTATCATAGACTTTATTGCATCGTGCATCGCCACTGTTCCTTTTCATCGCGGACAGATTTGACCCGTATTTTTCTCCACAACTTTGTTCACCTCTCGACCGGCAAACCGACGTTTGCAGAGATCTCCCTCCATGAATCAGAGGCCATCTGCGCGTCCTTATAGTCCGCCAATGACGGGTTGTAGAATTGGTCATATTTACGCATTTCTTCCGACAAAAGCTCTTCAATCTGATCCGTTCTCTCGTAAACATTCTTCGTTTTAATAATGTCGGTATCGTGCCATGAAAGCGGAAATGTGAGACTCCGTAAAGGATGTAGTTAGCAGACCAATCACAGCCTTGTGCGCTGCAGGAGGCTGCGTGACTCTCTAGGTCGTCTTTGATAAAAAACCTTACTCCACCTATTGTTCTGGCGGTGAATTACTCTGCAACACACGCAAGCCTTTTAGTACCATGAATTGAAACGAGTGTGTCGACACAACGGTGCGTGAATACGCAGAAGCATGCGCCAGCCTTTAGGCTGCATGAGAGAAGCATGAGGAATTAAAGTATTCTTACTGAATGTCTCTTACAAAGATAATTTTGTTTGTGTACAAATACAATGGTCAAGAAAAGAAATTGTGCTACCAAATGTGTGGCATAACGTGAGGTTTGGGTGGCGGAAGTAGGACTCGGGCACAGAACCATCTTTTCACATACAAAATACTTTAATCAAAAGAACAGATTGCCTGGAAGCAAGTAGCATACAGCCAGGAAAAAAACTGTGCACCCTAGTAAGGGTCACAGCGAAAAACCAAGAAATCACAAGATTTTTACAAAAACAGGCAAAAAAACAGACGAACTGACAAAGACACACAGTGAGCATTTTTTAGTTGATAAGTTTAGACGACGTCTACGTTTAGACCACATTTCAACGTGCAATGCGGTCGTGTTTTTAAATGCACACAAGACCCGAACAAACTGTTCTTAGTGATAACGTTAACTCCGTTATCCCTCCCAACCACATACAGCCCCTTAGCCAGACTCTTACCTGAACCCCCCCACCCCCTCGGGTCCATATACTGTTCTCATGAACATCAATGTACCAACATACATTTATAACAAATACACAACGAGCAGCTCACATTACGGGGAGCCGCTGCGCAGCTAACAGCAACAGTCTGCCCGCATCTGCCCGTAGTTATTATAAGTGATATTTCAGGTTCATAACTTCACTAAGTCAGTAACGTTAAAGAATAAATACACAATAGAAACTGAATTCGCTTTGCTCCTTTTGTTGTGTTGTGAGATTATAAAGTAACTTTACATTTAGTTGTGTTCTTCAAGTTATTTTCTTAGCTTGAAATATATCATACTCCGGAGGAGAAGCTTTTCTTCCTAAATAAAATAAAATAAGATAATGGTGGCGTGGTGGTTAGCACTGTTGCCTCACAGCAAGAAGGTCCTGGGTTCGATTCCACCCAGTGACCTTTCTGTGTGGAGTCTGCATGTTCTCCCCGTGTCTGCGTGGGTTCTCTCTGGGTTCTCCGGCTTCCTCCCACAGTCCAAAGACATGCTCTGGGGATCAGGTTGATTGGGGACTTTAAATTGCCCGTATATGTGTGAATGTGAGTGTGCATGGTTGTGTGTCTGCGATCACCCTGGCTAGCGACCAATCCAGGGTGTACCCTGTCTATCACCGGAAGTTGGCTGGGATGGACTCCAGCCCCCCCGCGACCCTGTGTGCAGGATAAGCGGTTTGACAATGGATGGAAGATAAGATCCCGTTTTTCTGTACTAAACCAGGTGTAAGGCAGGACCACTGCAGGGACAACCACCATCAGATAGATGTAACCTATCATCCACAGAAAACCTGTTAAGGAAAGCACAAAGACTTGAGGAAAGAAGCAAAGGTGGTGATGTTGTTTTTGATGACAGTATTAGACAAATAATGATAACAGCAGGTGTGTTAGAACCCTATTTACAAATAGCTCAGAACCCTTGTGTGTAAAAGATTATCTTCAAAGCAGCTATAGCATCGAGTTGGGCTGAAGTTTTACCAGTGGATGAAATAATAAAAAAAAAGATACAAGATAAAGTAATGCGAACTAATTCATTTTGCACAAACAGCAGTCTAGCTCGTATCGAGTGGACAGCACAAGTAAAACAATTGGTTATATTTCCCGGTGTGCTTCACTCACCTACTTGCAGAGTATTGGAGCCTGTGGCCTTGGATTCACCAGCCTGTTTATGTCGTTCTGCTTTCCGAAGAAACTTCGCCTCGTGCTGCACCCGAGAGAGAAGCGAATAAATCGCTTTTTTCCGACGCGTTGATAGGCGCCGCTCGTCATCACCGCCGCCAAAGCGTAGATACACTTTATGAAACTGCCGCTCACCGGGCACACACACAGCTGAGATTGAACTGATATTGTAATTTCCACAACAAGTACAGAGCAGAAATAGTGTTTATTTCTATGTTGGATAGAAGAAATTATATAAAAGATTATCTTAAGGAGACGAGCTACGGAGATAAGCCAGCGTATTAAGCGAATCAAGGAGACGTGAATAAAGACGAAATAACTACTAGTTGGGCGAGTAAAGCGTGGCTAACATTCGCTTCGCTTTTGGTGTGAACGCAGCGTTATTCGTTGATTTCAAACAATATTTCAACGTTGGAATTACGTCTAGCGCTCACTGGGATGGCTGACATACACTAGTGCAGGTGATTTTATATGGTGATGAATAGTGCCAATAGAAAAAAAGAGCACAGTTACAATACATGAAAAACGTGATCAAGAAAACAGCAGACATTTATCCGTCTATCTTTCCCTCTTCAATGATACGACGTAGACCGGCACCATCCTCCTCCTCCCCCTCCTCTTCCTCCCTGCAGCCTGTTCAGTTCCACACGAGGCTTCTACCCATCTCTGTACCAGCACTTCGCACCGTCAAATCGCCAGACTTCATCGCGGATTCCAGCCAGCAGAACTTGTCTAAAAACGTAAGTATTGTGTTTCGTCTTCACCATACGAATATATATATATATATATATATATATATATATATATATATATATATATATATATATATATATATATATATATATATATATATATATATGTATATATGTAATATATATTAATAAGTATTTTGAATATCCGCAAAATTGTTCGGATTTCAGATGTATTTCTGATACAGTTAATCCCACATGCAGCCACTGAGGCACAATAATCTGTATGATGTGTAATCCAATATGGTCGGCTAACATTCCATCACAAACGGTGATAAAATATATTTACCATCACATTAGACTTGATTCATTCATGCACCTGCCTTTACCTGCTTCTATATTGTACTCCGACACAGACAGGAAACACCATCCCCTCAGAAGCATGATTCTTATTCATTGCATATTTCATGTCGTCAAAACTGATTCTGTCATCACTGTCACCAAAACCGAGGCTGGCGGAATGGCCTGCTGTTTACATAACCTCAGAGCGGGGAGCTGATTCGCAGGCTGCTGTATTGGTTGCGCTCATGTCAGCACTGAGGTTGGTGAACCGTGGTTGATTGTAAGAGGCTACAATGAGGCATGTAGTGGTTCAGCAGCTCTATTGTCTCCTGAATAAGTGCCGGACTGTTGCCTCACAAAGCCGTGAGCTCTTTCCTTTGGAGGACACCATGACCCCCTACTTTAAGCATATGCATTTGATATACTGTTTATCCTGGAAAGATGTTTTTTTCTGTGCGAATGATATTTAGGATCCTCGCAACGACTAGACCTATTGTATTTCAAGGATTTATTATTCTCTTTAAAGCACTTTGCCTTTTTGGGGCCTTTATCATATTTTTTGAATATTCAAAAAGTTGTTAATTTGGCAGGCATTTCAGAACAGGTGAAAAATTTGATAATTTTTGGGTCTCGCATTTGGCTATAAAGAAATGTCTTTGCGCCCCCTAGGAATTAGTACCACACTAGGCCAGTTTTTTCCCCCGATGTCCAATTGACTTGAACACACATGTGCTCTTGGGTATGCTCTACAAAAATTAAATCATGGTATGCCTCACTAGATTTTCCGCCATTTTTAATTTTGTGAAAAACACATTTATGTTAATTCCTCCTAAACGCTGTGCCTGATTTGGCACAAAATGTTCTGTGGATCATTATTGGTACAATGTCCCCCCGAATCATAAAAATCGTGTTGATATCCTATTGTTTTGAGAAGATATGGGCTAATGAACTTTGCAAGGGGTGTGGCTTAATCTGGTCACATAACACACATAAATGACATGACCTGCCTTCACCAAAATTGTGACAGTTTACATTAAACATTAATTAGTAAACATTAAACCCATGAATACACCCTAATCTTTTCATAATATTTTAAGAATATGGGGTGCTGCAGTTAAAATGCATTGAAAATCTGCCTTTATAGTGAATTCTTTTTTCATGATTTTTTTAGAGTTGTAAAAGACCGAACTCCTCCCAGTAAGATTAAACCCGATTCTTTTCAAATTTGGCCAGTGTGATCTTAAGACCTTGGCCTTTAAAAATTGCATTTTGCCGGAATATCAAACTATGTTTAATAAATGCAGAGCATTTTCAAAAAAACACCAATCACCATGAAATTTGAAGTTGTTTTAGCCCAACCATACTTTATCTAATCTGTTCCATACTCATATAGCATGAGCTTCTTACCCTGTAGACATCCATATCATTTTTGACCTTAGTCATAGCACCACCTAGTGGCAACAGGAAGTTGAATGTTTTTTACTTTACACCCTGCTCCTCACAGGTTAGTCTGATCCCTTCCAAAAGACCAATGGCGACCAATCCATGGTGTACCCCTTCTATTGCCTGGAGTGGGCTGGGATAGACTCCAGCCCCCCCGCGACCATGTGTGCAGGATAAGCGGTTTACAGATGGATGGATGGATGGACAATAATAAAAAATACAATAACAAACAGTACAGGATGAAAGACATAATACAAAAATATATGCAGTTAAAATAATACACCAAACAGACAATACAAAGCTGCATAGTAGCACATTAAAGTAAGTAATAAAACCATAATAATTTTACAGTGCAGTGCTGAGCAGCTTTTAACAGATTTTTCTATTTCTATATTTTTAAAAGTACCGTATTTTCTGCACTATAAGGCGCACCGGATTATAAGGCGCACCTTCAATTAATGACCTATTTTAGAACATTTTTCATATATAGGGCGCACCGGATTATAAGGCGCATAAGATACTGCAGTCAAACGTTTGACGTCGGGGCGGGTGGATGGGGGGGATGTGGGGAGATGGAGACGGTGCTTTCAGGGTCCAATCAATAATGCAAGGTCCGTCCGCTCCCGCCGCCCCCCTCGCCATCCACGCCTTCAATCTTCGGCTGCTCTCCAGCCACGCCGCCTGCCAAGGGCCCCTTTTAGAATAACTTATTTTCCCCGTTGGTTCAGCTACTGTAAAGAAAGGGACACCGTCTCTCTCTCTCTCTTTAATCTCATAAAGTGCTCAGCAAGAACGACAGCTTTGTTTCTCTGACGCGCACTGAAACAAGCTCCATATCTCACGCGCTTGAGCGACCGCTCAGCATCTCGCCGTCGTAGACCGAGCTTTGGCATGTTTGGCAGAGCGCCTTGAGCGCCGTGTACAACCAGTATGGATCAACCGATTAACCAATTGATCCATATATAAGGCGCTCTGGAGTATAATGCGCACTGTTGTTTTTTGAGAAAATGAAAGGCTTTTAAATGTGCCTTACAGTGTGGAAAATACGGTACTGACAACGCTGCAGCTCTTGACCACGTTAGGCAGGTCGTTCCATTGGTATGTGCCTTTTTTAGAGGAAAAGATGATTGAACAAATGCAGTATGTCAAAATGAAATGGTCCAGTGTTGTATGGATAATACTCTTGAGGATCTAAAATAACTTGGCCTAAAAGAGAGAGCAACTATACACAAAGTCACAGAGGAAGAGGGCCAAACCATTTTGAATTTTATAGACCACGCACAAATTTTAAAATACTCAATAGCTGAGACAGATTGTAACTGTGGTACCTGCTCACCAGGACGTTTCTTCCCTCTGTCTCACTACAGGTGTAATATGTCCTCGGTGCTGCAGAAGCTGATCACACCTCTGGCCAGCAGCCCTGCTGAGCCTCCCAGGAACAAGGTGACGGTGGTAGGTGTGGGCCAGGTGGGCATGGCTTGCGCCATCAGCATCCTGCTTCGGGTAAGATACAAAAAACAACAATGGGTGGCTGTTACTCAGTAATATCCGACTCCTATTGTCAGCATGTGTAAGTGTGCAAGTGTGCTAGAGAAAGTCACTCAACCGTGTATCGGGACCTTCACAGCAGCCCACTGCTCCTGATGCTGAGCATTGGCTAAAGGCAACGGTTACATTTTTATGGATGTATCTGTGCATGTCTTTCAACAGTCAAAAACTGCATATCAAATCTATTTCAAAATAAAGCAAAAATGTCTGTTTAAAAGCAGAGTTGATAGTTTCGCCGGTAAAGCAGTGGGTAAAGTTGAATTTATTCATTTTGATTAAAAATAGTTATAGTAATAGTAGTGATCCACAAAGATATTAAGGAACCAGGTTTCTTTTATGCCCGTTTTAGAAAGAAATATCCTAGAAAAATTAGATCAATCAATATTTCATGAAACTAATCTTAGTTCCACAAAAACCATGTGGGTTACATGGTGTTAAATCATATTGTGAAAACCTACATTAAATACTTTATGGCTGTATTTTTAAATAATTGTACCTGGAGGGTAGGAGTACATGGTATCACGTACCATACCACACATATGTTTTTATGTCAGACAGTGAGAGAGACATCTCAAACGCTATACAAAATACATTCTTAATAATAATATAATAGCAGTCGATCTAATATAATAATTTGAAGTATAATATAAACTAAGAACAGCAGAGGAGGGATTGCTCTGTGGAGATGGAGAGAATGCAAAAGATGCTATGGCTACAGAATGAACAACGAAAAAGATACTGTTCACAGCATATCACTGTTCACTGCATATGACAGAAATTATTCAAATATTGAGAGTAGTAAGCCAGGTGTAAGGCAGGACTACTGCATAGACAAACACCATCAGATGTAACCACCATCCACAGAAATCCATGTGGAGGGAAAGCACAAGGACTTCAGGAAAGAAGCATGTCTAAGGGCAATGGCAAGTCATATCTAAGGGCTGGTCCACGCTGACCTGAGCCAGCCTAACTATGAAGAAGTGTAGTCTTAAATGAGGTGACTGTGTCTGCCCCCCGGACGGAAAATGGAAGTTGTATACGCTATAGTCTTAATAGCACACTGCTCTGGACAGGACCTGTGTGATGAGCTGGCTCTGGTGGATGTGATGGAGGATCGTCTCAAGGGAGAGATGATGGATTTACAGCATGGCAGCCTTTTTCTCAAGACCTCCAAGATAGTGGCTGACAAAGGTCAGGACCTGCTGCTCACATATGGCTAGACGCACACAAGAGAAAGGTCTTCTGATATCCCATGTTGTTGCACTTCCTCCAGACTATGTAGTGACAGCCAACTCGCGCCTGGTTGTGGTGACGGCAGGTGTTCGCCAGCAGGAGGGTGAGAGCCGCCTCAACCTGGTGCAGAGGAATGTCAACGTCTTCAAGGTTATCATCCCTCAGATTGTCAAGTACAGCCCCAACTGCACTCTCATTGTGGTCTCCAACCCTGGTGAGTACAATAAAACACACATTATCTTTATAACTATAAATAGTATCGATAACCGCTAATTGTAAAACACTCTCCAAAGTTGATGTGTTAACCTATGTGACCTGGAAGCTGAGCGGGCTACCTAAGCACCGGGTCATTGGCAGCGGCACCAACCTGGACTCAGCCCGCTTCCGCTACCTGATGTCCGAACGCCTCGGCATCCATGCCAGCTCCTTTAATGGCTGGGTGCTGGGAGAGCATGGAGACACCAGTGGTGGGTATACTCTCTGTTATTCATCATCAGGAAACCATCAGGGTACTTTGAATGAGAAAGTGAATGTCACATAATGCCATATTACTGTATTTTGTTATTTTCAGTGCCAGTGTGGAGCGGCGCTAACGTGGCAGGAGTCAACTTTCAGAGCCTGAACCCGGACATTGGCACTGATGGGGATAAGGAACAGTGGGCGGCCACACACAAGGCTGTAGTAGATAGGTAGGGTTTATTTGTTTGATTGAGTGTGTGTGAGAGAGATGCTTGAAAGAGAACAGAGAACATTTTTTCTTCCATCAAACTAACATTTAAAGTTAATATTTTAACTTTTTAAAAACTAAGCTAACCATCAAGTGGACTGGAATAATTATGAAATATCAGTTAATTTAATGTTAACCCTCTGGATATGGAACCCATTGCCGGTGACAGGAATCCCGAGATGGTTCCATTATATCTACCACAAAAGATCCATAATGATCCCCCATCATGAACCCATATAATAATGCCATACACCACTGGAAAGTTTGTCTGGGCTACAAAGCCAAACAAATCCGATTGAACATGTTCCAAACACAAGTCCGACAATAATTACAGAGTTATAACATATCGTATGCAAATCCTGGCCAAAACTGAACGCACTGTTAATTGGTGCACTTATCGATCGAAACTAGAGCGCTAACAACTAAAGCGCTAACAAATGAACCGAGACGGAACTGAGTACCTTTGCAGGTTTTTGGCGAAAGAACACATAATTCCTGTAACGGTTACTGGTACACGATGGAACCCAAAAGCACGACTCAGAGGGGGGAGACCTAATCAATAGTTCAGGCCAGGTCAATACCACGAGATCCGTCAGCAGGCAAATTCCAGAGGAGCAGGCAGAGAATCCGTAAGACAGGAACAAGCAGGAGTCAGAACCAGGATGGAAATCAGGGAGGCAAACAAATCCGAAAAGGAGCAGGCAGGGAATCCGGGGTCGGGTAACAGCAGGGTTTTGTCACTGATGCCACACCACTAAATGGTATAAATTCAAAGCACATGTTGCTCTTTGAACTTGGCTAAGGCGAAGAAGGAGCTAACGGGTGAGCAACAGCTCGAATAAAGGCGCTGTTTTTTTCTTGATGCTGGTTGGAGTTACCGCCGCATAGCCAAGGACTTGAAATGCAGTCCATCATGGCGGTTTAAAGTGTACTTTACAGTGGTAAAGTACACTTTAAACCGCCATGATGCCAATAATTTTCACCTGAACCTAAAGGGGAGAGGTATAAAAAATAAACTTTCAGACAGACAAGTGAAGCATTTCAAAATTCTCAGTCTTAAAGACCTCACAAGAACTGCGTGATGAGATCCACACCATAATGGCTGATGGTGCACAGTGTTTTCAAGAACTGTGCGAGGGAAACTGGGAGAAGGACTTGTTGGCAGAATAGCAGCAAAAAAAACATTACTGAAAGAGAAAAATAGAGTGAGACGCCTGAAATTTGCAAAAGAACAAGAAGGAAGATTGGTGTTGTTGACTGATGAGTCCAAGTTTGAACAGTTTTGACATGTTGGACGGAGGGAGGGGGAAAGATCTAAAAATGAGTGTCAACAGTTAAACATTGAGGGGGTCATGGATAAGAAAGTATACCACAACATTCTGTTGAGGCACGGAGTACCATCTGGGAGTCGTCTTTTTGGGCCTGGATTTATTTTCCAAGATGACTGTAGCCGCGATAGCGCTACCACTGTCGGGTTCCGCTTAAGGACGCATCGACACACGTTGAAAGCAAGATGTCTTTTATTTCTGAAGGTGGCAGTGAGCAGGATTTAGGCAGCTCGTCGCAGTGTTGCTCTGCTCGGCTCGGCTCGGCTCGGCTTCGCTCTGCTCGGCTCCGCACTGCTCTGCTCTCCGTGTCACCCCCCTCCAGATCCTGCTCACTGTTTTTCACAGGGAGACAATCAGTCAAGATTACTTCCACCTGTGCTTCTTACTCACCTACCGGCACCGTCCCCTGAACCACTCCCCCGCTCTCCCCCCTGCAGCTGAGCTAACCGCACCCCGCCACCACAATGACAATGACCCTAAACATCCTTCTAACTATTGCTGGAACTACCTGCGACAGAAGGAATCTGCTGGAACATTGAAAATAATGGACTGGCCCCCTCAAAGTCCGGACCTCAACCACATCTGACACTATGCCAGAGAGATGTGTTACTGTAATTGCTGCAAAATGTGGACATGTGGAAAATGTGGCCAAATATTAAGTTAAAAGTGGATAAAAACAGTAGGACTCACTTCATCTTTTGTTTGTTGTGCTCAGAGCAACCATCTGCATGTTTCATTATTTGATAATAATAGTATTATGTTGTGAAGATACACACACACAATGTAGGACTGTTTGTTTGTGTCACAGTGCCTATGAAGTGATCAAGCTGAAGGGCTACACTAACTGGGCCATTGGACTAAGCGTGGCTGACCTGATTGAGAGCATCGTCAAGAACATGAGCCGGGTCCATCCGGTCTCTACCATGGTCAAGGTCAGACACACACAAACACACACAGTGTTGCAGCGAACCGCAACAGCTGATTTTTTGCTTTAGTCGTGATTGATTTGCAAGAATGAAAGTAAAATGTTCACTTCCCACTGCCCGAACAAAATTGAACGCGCTGAATTTTGATTAAAATAACATTTTGTGACCTCCATCAATGCTTTTTGAAACAATAGAATAAAAAAATTGCTGTCACTTTCAAGTAAACCAGATTGCTCCATCAGGCAAAAACAAATTAAATGTACGACCACCTTGTTAGAACAGGGTGCCCAATAGGTTGCTCGTAACAAAAAAAAAAGGCATCACGTCACGCATGCGCGGTCTACCGCGGGAGATGATCGAACAGAGTGCTAATGCTAATAAAAATAGTTTATTGTGGCTGTAAGCTCAACCTGTGGAAAACAAAACATGTTAAAATATTTGGCAATAAAGAGTTTTATATTGCATATGTTTTCAAAACAACATAATATGCAACCTTTGCAAAACAAAACAAGTGCAAGTAGGCAACATCTCATATAGTTTCTGTATTAGTGGCTGCAACGAGCCGGCTTTACAATAAAAATCTTTTCAACAGGTTTGCAGACTTACGGCTTCTCAATTCATGCTCAATGTTTGAGAAACTGTACCTTACACACAGACCGTATCCTAAATCAAGTATTTTTTCTTATGGAGAGCATGGTCATCTTTTGGGGGTGGGGGCTCTTGAGGAGGAGCTGGACGCAGAGTAGAGGTTCAGCTCTTTTATTTCCCAACAAAAATACACAGGGAAATCCCTGGAAACAAAAAACTCCTCCGAAGAGGGATGAACGGGGAAATGCTCTGGCTAAACTAGTAGCTGGGCAATACTAAATGACGGGAAGCAAACAAAACCCTCTCTTAGCGAGGAAAGGAGAAAATAACAAGTAGAACTAAAAATGCTCTGATTCAACTCCAAGAGCTACAAAGTCAACACGGCAAAACCAAACCAAACCAAAAATCTCTCTTATCGAGGAAATAAGAAAATAATTAATCACTAACAAAAGGCCTCTGAAATAATTTGAAGACCTGTGGAGCAATAAACGGCATAAGGCCAACTAAGGAATCTATAACAAGGTTCAGGACAGACAAAACTATGACTTGGACTTGATACTAACATGAGGCTGGTGTGCAAGACGAAAGGACATGACACACTGGCACAGGACAAGGGGAGACGCAGACGAAGTGTGGGAACAGGTGGACACTGATGACACATGAGGAAGAGCAAGGAACCTGAAACCAGAGGAGAGTTAATTTCCAAAATAAAACAGGAAGTCACAAAACAAACGTGGAGACAGGACAAAAACCCAACTTGATATACAGGTGTGACATAGAAACGGGGAATACTGCTAAGTGATTAGGATAAAAGACTCCACTTGATTTTCGTAGTTGCCTCCACCTGTATGATTAGTCTTAAATATCATTTATACTTTTCATGCCCTGTGACGGACATCCATATTCTCACTTCACTCTTAAGTTGTAATATCAAGTAATACAAATTTGAAAACCTTACACCACTCAGTAGATACTGTCTCTCTAACCCTTGTGCATCACTACGGACATAGTGGCTTTTTTTCTAACTTATTGGTAACTAAGTGGTGCTGTTTAATGCGTTTCATGCAGATCACTCCGATTCCAGGCTGTTAAAACAAAGCCGGCAAACGTTTAGTACACAAATTATTATGTGAACAAATGAAATGAAAGGGTTTTAAAATATGAATATTTGGTAGTTATGAACAGGACTGATTTTGGTTATTATGGCAGATTTTGACATTGACGTAAGAGCAAAAGAGAATGCGCACAAGGCACAAGGATGCCTACATTCTATGTGTGTGTGTGTGTGTGTGCGGGTGAGTGTTTCTCTATACCTGATCCCCCTAACTCTTTGTCTCAGGACATGTATGGTATTGGTGAGGAGGTCTTCCTGTCTCTGCCATGCGTACTCAACAGCACCGGTGTGAGCAGCGTGGTCAACATGACCCTGACGAATGCGGAGGTTAGCCAGCTGAGGAAGAGCGGCGACACACTGTGGGGGATCCAGAAGGACCTCAAGGACATCTAAACACATAGGCAGACAACTCATCCAGCACATGCTGTTCCCTGCAGGAAAGCACTCAGAGAAAGACCGTTCAAAGCCACAACGGTCATTTTTAAGTGTTAGACCACACGGTGCAGTCTGAGGTTCTTCATTGTTTGCAAAAGGGAGAGGGAACGTACAGTTTCAGATGTTTTTGTCCAACCACACGTTGTGTGTAACCTAATAAAGTTGATCCTTGTGGTGATTAATGTCTGTTTGTTTTTTTATCACTCAAATGTGTTAAAGGGGTCATGTTCTGAAGTGCTTCTACACGTTAATGTGGCTGTCTGACATGTCTTCCAACCCCCAAACGCTTTTAACAAACAACTTAAAAGTTTTTTTAATGATTCTTAAAACACATTAATACTAATTAAGACAACGTTTTTTTCAATGTTCCGGGGTTTACCGATGTCCTCAGACCAAGCGGGAGTCTGCCTTACATCACTATGGACCCCCTCAACACCCCCCTCTAACTCTGAAGCACTCAACTTTGTTTTTGCAAACCTCGAATAAACCATCTACCAGCATGAGGCAGAATCAACCATCAAAATGCGCTGTAGTTGGCTTTACAGTTCCGCACAATTTTCTACATTTTGTACCAGGCTTAGAAGGCACAAGACCAAAATGGATAAGTTTCATATATGAAGACCATATCCCGGAAAGAATTAGAAAAAAGCTGTGGGTTTTTGCATATCATTTTAAAATGGACTGTTTTTACAACCTGGGCGAATATAATAGAGTGCAAAGATTGGTCTGGTCTGGTCTGGTTACTAAATGATATGCTTTTTCAACATCAAAGTATGTCAACAGGTTATGGCGGAAACCCCAAGTATGAGGCTTAAAATGAGCATGTCTCCTTTGATGATAGAACTAGTGAAGATTTTAATAATATGATCAAGAATGAAGAATACAACATTGTACAAGGAAGAGGGACTCTTACATTCATTTAATTGCACTTTTCACTAGCAAGGACCACGCCGCCAACTGAATGGGTTAAACAATTTTATTTGTGAGACATGGGAGCAATAGGATCATAAGTCGATCCGTCTGGTGTCCAGTCGGTCAGATAGGTTGTGGAGAGCTGTGTCGGAGGATCCGCCGTGAAGCCTGGGCACGACGAACCCCTTCTGGGACCCTACAAAAAAGGTAGAAAGAGAGGAGGGAGAAAAAAGTGGTCACTAAGATTGGATTTGGAGTGTTTCCATTACAGGCAGCTGTGGTGGTAGCTGATTCTCTGGAGTCTGAGGTTGGAGAAATGCCGGACAAGGAAAGAATGTGGCGGAAGTGGCTTTGGAACCACAATCTGGTAGCTACTTCGTGGGATTGTGGAAAGGGTCTCCTTCCGTTTCCTGGGCTCCATCATCACCCAGGACCTCAAGTGGGAGCTGAACATCAGCTCCATCACCAAGAAGGCTCAGCAGAGGTTGTTCTTCCTGAGGCAGCAAGAAATTTAACCTGCCAAAGACGATGATGGTGCACTTTTACGAGGCCATCATCGAGTCCATCCTCTGCTCCTCCATCACCGTCTGGTACGCTGCAGCAACAGCAAAGGACAAGCTTCAGCGTGTAATCCGCTCTCATCCTTTATTTTAAACTAACCCATAGCCTTATACTACTAACCCATAGCATTATTTTTTATTTTATTCCTTGTGCACTGTTGTCTTGTCGTCCATTGTCGTACTGTCTGCTGTTACGCACCAACCGCCAAGTCAAATTCCTTGTACATCTGACATATTATGGCAGTAAATGTTTCCTGATTCCTGAGATGGACTCCGTTGCATTGCTTCGTTGCATTACTTTCTTACTTCGATAGGTTACCTGATTGCATTTTTGAGTAACCTTCTTGACTTGCCTTGCTAGGTTATCTTATTAGGTCACCTTATTGAGTTACATTGTTACATTATTATTACTGCATATTATTATTATATAGTGTGGTGAGTCACCTGAGGCCCGCAATCAGGCGCCATGGACACCGGCCGCACCACAATCACAGGTTGAGCGCCGGCAGCTGGTGCCACTCAACCCAATCCCATTTAAGCGGCAGGCTTACACCAAACCAGGAGGCCGAGTGAGACAGACGTGTTCTAACCCCTCTTGTTTTGTCTTCAGAGACCAGCGCCTGACGCTCAGCCCGCACGACACGGAAACCCGGGTTCGTCGTTGACCCCATGGCCCACCCGACGACAGACCGCTAGAGGAGGACTACCGTCCTCCTGCATGTGTTGGACACTGCCTTGCTTGGTATTTTGAACAAATGTCAATAAACCCCGTAGGGGGACTAATTACACTCCCCGTGTTGTAGCGTCCTGACTCCTCCTGTGACAAATTGGTGGAGAATGCGGGCAGGACAGGAATAATGACTCCACCGGAACATTAAAGTGGTTTACGAACACTCTCCCTCCCCGGATCGCAGCGAACACAAACCACCCCCGACAACATGAATGTCTGAATCATACTGGGATGTTTACTGAAACTGATTGGCTGGCCCTACTAAAAGAAAATCCACCAGCCGCCATTATCTAAACGTGAACCACATACATACGTTGCTTCGGCTGCAACTTGCCTGTTTTAAGTAAAAATATTAGTTAGTTTTGCTTATAAAACTTTTTTTTTTGCCTGCAAAACAAAAAGTTTTGCGATCTGAGTTTGTACGTATACACTACAGTGGGCGGTCAATGAACAAGGAGTTTCTATTTGTGGTTCAACTGGGCGCTCGGTGTCTGCTTCCACCATTAAACACTGAAGGGAGGTAAGTTGACTCTGTATTTTGTCAAAATTATTTTAAATGCAGCAGCACTTTACTGTCACTGTCAATTTTTGAGTCCCTTTTTGTTTCTGGAAAACTCTGCATCTGAGTCGTACCTTCCTGACACTTTACCTTGTTTTCATGTTGTTAGTCTTTTATTAAAAAACAACATGGAGAACTGCTGTGTTGACATGAAGCCCCACTTTCATGTCTGCTCACATAGTTATGTTAGCTTATTTAGTGGTATCATGTTGGTAAGGTGAGGAAAAAGTTATTTCTTTTAATTTTCTTGTTTTTGTGTAATAATCCAGCAGATGACTGGTCAACTTCTCAGACATCTGCTTTTGAAAGATGGGCAATTATTCAGACATACTGTGAAATGGTATCATTTGTGTCTGAACATCATGCCGAACCACAGTGTACCCGAGTGTCAGTGCTTGCACAGACACCCATCACATTCCAAGTAGCCCACATTAAATATTATGAATATTCTAAACACTTCTGCAAACTGCCATTAAGTATGGTGCAACTAGTTCACGACTCTTTGCTGTCCTTGCTCCGAAATGGTGGAACGAGCTCTTTGAAGACACCAGGACCGCAGAGAGCCTTCACATCTTCCGCCGCAAACTAAAGACACACCTCTTCAGACTCTACCTCGACTAAAAGACTAACAAATTGTAGCACTTAAATTGTACTTATAGCGCCACTCATCTATAGCAAATTGTAAATTGGCTTATTTGAGGAAAATTCACTTTCTTGTTTCTTGTTCTTTTGAGTTTGTACCCTATGGTTGAATGCACTTATTGTAAGTCACTTTGGATAAAAGCGTCAGCTAAATGACATGTAATAATAATAATAAATAGTTGTTGGCAAGAGCATGGTTCTGTGATATAATGGCCTTATTCTTTAGTAAAACAAACGAAATGTTTCAGAATTTTCCCTGGGGAGCAATTAGACTCAAACTACCAACCTTGCGGTTCCGAGTGCACCCTCTCTACCCCTGCACCACGACGACCCAGAATCATTTTATACTACAGCATGTGAGTGAGCAAAATAAAGCTTACAAATGAGGAAAAAGATGTCACACCTGTAGGTCAAGTTGGGTTTTTGTCCTGTCTCCATGTTTGTTTTTTGACTTCCTTTTTTATTTTGGAAATTAACTCTCCTCTCGTTTCAGGTTCCTTGCCCTTCCTCTTGTGTCACCAGTCTGATTGTGTCCACCTGTTCCCCCACTTCCCCCATGTGCACTTTATAGTCTGTCTCTCCCCTTGCCCTGTGCCAGTGTGTCATGTTCTTTGCACACCTGCCTCATGAAAGAATTAAGCCCAAGTCGTAGTTTTGTTTGTCCCGAGCCACGTTATAGGCTCCTTAGTTGGCCATATGCCGTTTATGGCTCCACAGCTCTTCGATTTAGTTTAGAGCCTTTTTAGTGATTGATTGTTTTGTTATTTCCTCTGTAAGGGAGATTTTGGTTTTACATTTGTTGACTATTCAGCTCTCTTAGTTTAGCCAGAAAGTTTTTTGTTCCTAGGGACTTCCCTGTGTTTTTTGTTGGGAAATAAAAGCCTCAGCTGAACCACTATTCTGCGTCCGAGTCCCCCCGTGACAAAAGAGGCTAATGGGTGTAGTGGAAAACAAAAACAGAATAACAAAAAGCGATCCTCAAAAGGAAGACTTAATAGTCTTCCTTTAAGAAAACAAAAGGTTAAAAAGTCCTCGGTAATTTAAATACTTAGATTATATTATATTAGATTAGATTCAACTTTTTTGTCATTGCGCAGGGTACAAGTACTGAGGCAACGAAATGCAGTTTAACATCCAACCAGAGTGCAAAATAGCAAAAGGTGCAGAGTATGTGCATATGTAAAGTGTAATAAGTGAATAAATAGATATGTACAGTAAGAAATAGTTGTGCAATATGAACAGTAAGAAATGGATATACAATAACAGTGCAAATGTTCAGTGGCTGGAGGAAGGTGTGTGGCAGTCAAGCCAGGGTGGAGGGGGGAAGTACAGTCACTGAGGGAGATGTGTGTGTGTGGGGGTGGGGGGCAGAGTTCAGAGTTCAGGGGGGGCAGAGTTCAGTAGAATGACAGCCGCAGGGATGAAGCTGTTCCTGAACCTGCTGGTCCGGGAACGGAGCACCCTGTAGCGCCTCCCAGAGGGGAGGAGGGCAAACAGTCTGTGGCTGGGGTGAGAGCTGTCCTTTTCGATGCTGTGTGCCCTCCGCAGACATCTCTTGCTCTGGACAGCCTCAATGGTGGGGAGTGAGGAACCGGTGATGCGTTGGGCAGTTTTCACCACCCTCTGCAGTGATTTACAGAGCAGCTGCCATACCATACTGAGATGCAGTTTGTAAGGATGCTCTCTATGGTACAGCGGTAGAAATTCTCTAGAATCTGAGGAGACAGATGGGCCTTCTTCAGTCTCCTCAGGAAGAAGAGACGCTGGTGTGCTTTCTTTACCAGGGATGAGGTGTTGAGGGTCCAAGAGAGGTCCTTAGAGATGTGGACACCCAGGAACTTGAAGCTGGCGACACGCTCAACCTCCGTCCCGTTGATATGGATGGGGATGTGTGTGCCAGTTTTCTTCCGGAAGTCCACAATTAGCTCTTTGGTCTTCTTGGTGTTGAGGGCCAGGTTGTTGTCGGCGCACTATACCGCCAGGTGCTGGACCTCCTCTCTGTAGGCCGACTCATCGTTGTCACTGATGAGGCCAATCACCGTTGTGTCGTCTGCAAACTTGACAATGGTATTAGAACCGTGTACAGGTGTTACAGTCGTAGGTGAAAAGGGAGTAAAGGAGAGGACTTAGCACACAGCTCTGTGGCACGCCGGTGTTCAGGATGAGGGTTGAGGAGGTGTGGTTCTCTACCCTAACAGACTGGGGTCTGTTGGATAGGAAGTCCAGTATCCAGTTACAGAGGGAAGTGTTGATACCCAGGTGACTGAGTTTCGTGATTAGTTTGGAGGGGATGACAGTGTTGAAAGCTGAACTGAAGTCTATGAGCTGAACTGAAGTCTCCTCACATAGCTGTTGTTATTGTCCAGGTGAGAAAGGGCGGAGTGTAATGCCGTGGAGATGGCATCTCCACGGCATTGCGGTAGGCGAATTGGAAGGGGTCCAGTGTGGGTGGTAAGCAGGTTTTGAGGTGAGCCAGGACCAGCCTCTCGAAGCACTTCATGATGGTTGGAGTGAGTGCAACTGGGCGGAAGTCATTTAAGCTCACTGCGGTGGAGTGCTTTGGCACTGGCACGATAGAGGTGGTTTTAAAGCACGTGGGGACAGTAGCTTGGGCTAGTGACAGGTTGAATATGTCAGTCAGGACCTCAGCTAGCTGCCCAGCACAGGCCCTGAGCACGCGTCCGGGGACGCCATCAGGGCCAGCAGCCTTACGTGCATTAATCCTGCTCAGTGCAGTACACACGTCGGTGGAGGAGAGTGTGAGGGGCTGGTGGTCTGAAGTGAGCACAGCCTTGATGGCGGCCTCCTGGTTGTCCCTGTCGAAGCGTGCATAAAAGCTGTTAAGCTCGTCAGGGAAGGAGGCATCATTGTTTTGGGGGGTGGTGTTGGTGGGTTTGTAGTCTGTTATGGCCTGGATGCCTACTTAGTAAACAATACACACCACACCCTAAACCTAATGTGTCTAAACAACAAAATCTGTGAAATGCAAAAGGTGGTATCAGTATCTAACTTAACCCTGTGCCCGCTTCCTCACGCTCTCAAACAAACAATCTGATCTGCAGCCGCCTCAGCTGCAATCAGTCAGGGACTTGCCCGGGACTTCTGGGCGAGTCTTCTCTCGTTCCTCCAATCTTCAATGGGGGATGTCACAGCCTGCTTGGCATTCACTTACTTTAACCCACACGAGGTTGCTGGGCAGCCGTAACACTTGAGTATTAACTCTCCGTTTCTATTGCCTCGGATTTCAGCATGTTTTATAAATGTTGCTGAAATAGTTAGCTGTTAGTTGACGTTAGCTGCACAAACAAGGCTAACGTTAGCTACTGTATACCTAAAAGAAGGCGCTGAAGTGTATTCATTTATTAAATTGTACGCTTTTAATTTTAATCTTGCAAAGGGTGCTGTTAAAATGCATGTCTCTATTTTGTGTAAAAACCCGTTTTGATTCTTTACAAATTATATTTAATATGAATCCATTAGACCACCATTACATGTTTCCTCTCATGCACCCCCTAGAGCACCCTGAGTGGTGTCTGCACCCAACTTTGGGAATTACATTACAGGTAATTTTAGCTGACGTTTTTATCCAAAGCCACTTACATTACACTTTAAACCCATGGCTTTTACATTTTGCCCAGGGAGCAATTAGGGGTTCGGTGTCTTGCTCAGGGACTTTGACTTGAGACAGGGGCAGCCGGGACTCAAACCACTAACCTTGCGGTTCGCAGCGCACCCGCTCTACCCACTGTGCCACGACAACCCCTAGGAATCCCTAATATGATCTAATGTTAATATGTCTTCATCTAGGTTGGAGTTATACAGTGAATAAATTAATACCTCATGTTAAATTGCATTTCTTTGTTATTGTGTGTACCACTTGTCTGGGACTAGTATTAGGAAAAAGCACTAAATATCTACCTAGGTTCGAAGGAGAGGTAGGTTTTGAACGAATGACCAGTTTATTGCTTCACTTGATCATGCAACAATCACAATATAAAACAGTGTGAAATGAGTCTTTCCAGTGTAGATATATGTACAAGGCCCAGGATATATTCCGTTCAGTCCGTGAATAGTGTGTGCGTGAAAGTTCCGAGTTCCGTTCTGGTCCGGGTCTTTATGTATACTGTCTCTCTGAACTACCTTACTACCGTCTACCTGACGGCAGGACTGGGGTCTGATGTCTTCTTGATACACGAATCAGGTTCGGTCTGGATCATACGGTAGGCCACACCGCATCCACGATCCAGGTTTAGCTCGCCATCTCAGCATTCAGATTCACAGGATTCAGGTTCTTCTAGTGTGCATAAAAAAACAATCTACACAAAGTGCAGAATAATCAGATTACATTGAGATGATAAAACAATATCACAGTAATACTCTTATAACATTACAACTTCACTTAATAATAATGTACAATTACAGATTGTGTAGGCAGTATTCCACATCACTAAACAAAGGATTTATCTTTTTCCATTAATACGTTATGTGATAGCTCATCACTATATTATATCACCATACTTAACATGAGAATACCTTAAAGTATAACTTGAACTTAATTTAAGATATGCTTAGGTTATTTAGACCGTGGGTTAACGTTGCATGCACGTAGAAAGTGGGGCTTCATGTCAACACAGCAGCCCTCCATGCTGTTCTTTAATAAAAGACACTGCGACACTAACAACATTAGTCGAACCACCAATAGAAACTCCTGATTCATTCAGCGGCGTAAGCCGAAAGTAAAACCTTTTTATCCGAGACCAAAGGGGTTTTTTTTGAGACCAAAGCGTTTTGTATAGCAGGTAAAATATATATTAATAAGCAAAACTAACAAATAATTTATTCTCAGTTTATATATTTTTACTTACAAACTTTATTTTTGTTTGCAATGCAGGAAACTTGCTCTCGAAACTTTTTTTTTGTTGCATAATATAGACACAAATCTACCTTCATATGGGCCTCCTCCATGCTCTGACAGCAGCGCGAGCTGCGGGGCTCCTGTAACACTGACTCTCTGACTCTGAGTAACTTCAGAATGATACGTGCTTTGACATCAGACACCAAAAAGTCCCTAATAACGTAAAAGTTGCTGTATTTGTTGTTGGTACAAAAAGAAAGTTGCCAAGAGGAAAAGTCGCAGGATTTAGCAGGAAAGTCTCCCAAGTTGGCAACACTGAACAGAGACCTTGACAATGAAAAAAAAGAACCGTGTAATTTGCCTATATCTTCCTGTTTTATCGTCCTGTTTTAATTAGTGCTTTAAAATTACTTATGTCATTGGGGAAGCAGCCTAATCATATATGGAGTTTTAACAGATAAAATATATAAATCAAATAGGAATTTAAATGATCACATGCTGTCAGGGGGATAAGAACACAGAGACAGCAGATACACTTTTGCTCATCTGCTATTCAATATTTCTATTCTATTCAATAACATGCAAATTCACATATTTATTTCATAATAAAATTACAATACTTTTTCTTTACATGATATCAATGAAATAAATAATAATTTGACAGAAATATATTTAAAAAGGTTAGGTCAAGGTGAAGATTATTAATTACAGCACTTATTTAAGTATATTAAATATGTTGGTAAGATCTTATAAATATTTATTTTCAAACATTTATTTAATTTAACTAATATCTGATTGCACTTCATTGTATGTTTAATATTGTGGTTTCCTACTTCACATTTTATTGTTATTGATATACTTCATATAAAGCAGTACCGTATGTTGTATGTGGAAACATTGAAACATATTTGCAATGCCATGGTTAAATGAAGCCACTGCAGCATTAGAAAAACGTTTTTTGTACAACAATTTAAAATTGAAGTTAACCCTTCATCATACACGTTCATTGGCCTGTTTCAATATGATTTGTTGAATACAATATGACATATTTGACATATATATATATGCTGACACAACATGTTGGTGCTTGTTGTTGTCCTGTGTTAATGCATTTTCTTTAGTGAGTTTAGCTTTTTAGCCAATTCTATATAAATATAATCCTGGTACACAAGATCTCAGAGAAAGACATATTTGTTTTGAGTTGTTACGTCCAGTTATCGCAAGAAGAGAGAAGATCTAAGAGAGAGGGGTGAAAGTGTATTGGTCCTTGCTCTTTTAACGGCTCTTCTGTAAATGTAGCGTTTCCCAAAGCGGAGACCGAACGGGTTGAAATTGAATTGATTCCTGCGGTCGTTGCACAGGAGCCGCCTCTGTTCCTCGTTCTCTCTCAGGGAGAAACACGGGTTGGCATCGTCCGCCAGAAATGCTCCAATAGTTCTTCTTGTGAGCGTAGAAAGAACTGACCCTGAGTGAAATGGCAGCAAAAAAAATAGAGCTCAGATAAAAGCAAACATCCTGCATTCAACAATTTTTTTTAATTCTATAATTTAATGAAGCGATGCATTTGAGTTTAACTACATTTCATAAATTGTTTGTATTATATGTAAATTCATAATCACTGAAAAAACAATAGCTGCCAATTACATTTTGTGGAAAAGAAAGTAAAATATGTCCCTCTGACATTACAGAAATTAAAGGAAATATTGTAGGTTAAGCATAAGTCATGCAAACTGTAGTCAAGTACTTCTCAGCCCCTCAGCCAAGTGAAATGAACTATGATCAAAAATAAAATATGACCAAATCTTTTGTTAAAATGTATTTCGGTTGCCCACCTTTTGGAAGTATCCTTTGTGCAAAATCAAATCCTGGCCGAGCGGCTCTCACACTCCCTCCATCATTAACAACCATCAGCCCGCACACCACAACCAAAGCGAAGAGTCTCATGATCCTCTCTCTCTGCATCCAAACTGTGCGGATAAAAGTGTTTATGTTCACTTCTTAGCAGGTACTGACATGGCCACTGTTATCAGACCTGTTTTAATATTTCCACTATGTCACCACGTGCTCCTACAGCTCACAGCCAATCCCACAAAGCCTGCGTCCCTCTGTAAATTGCCGAGCTGTCCAAGGCTGCTGGTTCTGAAATGTGTAAGTCATCTGCTCTTCCGGGAAATGTTGTGAGCTCACTTTGCTCCTGGACTGATCGAGAGATAATGTGTTGCCGCATTTTGAAAAGTAGTGAACTGGTCAGCATTTAGTGGCAGAACCAAAGAGAGAGAGCTCCTGTTTCATGCCATAAAACAGGAGCAAACACCAAATCATTTTTTTCAACTGAGCACATAACATCATTAAAAAACCAACGTTGTTTTAAAGTGTCTACGTCTCCAATGTGTTTATTAAAACGGAACTCTAGCCAGAGTCTGGCCCTGACATTCACCAGCCACACTGCTCTGGCCTCAGCCCCTCTCTGTTCTTAAATAAAATAAATAAAAATCTTTTCTGTA
Organism: Gasterosteus aculeatus; assembly: GCF_964276395.1. Classification (NCBI taxonomy): domain Eukaryota; kingdom Metazoa; phylum Chordata; class Actinopteri; order Perciformes; family Gasterosteidae; genus Gasterosteus; species Gasterosteus aculeatus. The sequence continues at coordinate 24,278,727 of NC_135691.1, forward strand.
AAAACCACATTAAAAAGACTAAAAACCAATGTTAAATGAGGAGGCTCCTTTCCTCCCCCGTCTACCTCTGGTTAGTAGTAGAGAGCCCAGGGCCGGGGCGTCGCTCAGCGTCGGCCCCACTGCCTCCACCAGCTGCTTCAGGCACAGGACTTGTGCCTCCAGCAGCGCCCCCATCAGGCCTGGGGTACCACTGCTGCTGATGTCCAGCCTCGCTCTGTGAATCAAAGGCTCTCTCAACAACCAGTACAGAAAGGAAGACTGTGGGCACTTTTTATGATTAAAAAGGGCCCAAGACTTAAAAACACCCTGATAAAACGGAGGTAGCCCTTTAAATCTTTTGAATCAATTAAAAACAGAGCAGTATCCAGCCCCAGGTTGTTTACACGTCTGAAAATACAGCTGGCCACGTCCCTCCATACTAAAAACTCTGGACCTGTGAGATATTTCTGTAAAAACTGGAGTCTAAAAGTGGTCGTCCGGCTGGCCAGGTGGACGAGGCCCTGTCCCCCCTCCTCTCTGGCTAAAAACAGCACCCCTTGTGGCACCCAGTGTAGACCCCCCAAAATAAATCCACCATTTTTCTTTTGTATGTTGGCTAGGAAGCCTGAGGGAGGGTCCAGGCAGGTGAGACTGTGCCACAGCTGGGATGCAATCAGGTTGTTTAAAACCAAAACTCTACCTTTAAAAGACATTTGAGGGAGCAGCCATTTCCACTTGGAAAGTCTCCCCTCAATTCTTTCTGTGACGCCCCCCCCTGTTCTTCTGGACGATGTTCTCTTGTCCCAGATAAATCCCCAGGTATTTAAAACCATCTTTCCTCCACACTAGGCTTTGGGGCAGAACTGGGAGGCCGCCACGCCATTCACCGACAGAAAGGTCTTCACTTTTCTTACAGTTCACCCTCGCTAGAGCCGGAGACTGTGGTCCAACCACGTAGGTTGAGCCCCACACCGTGTGTTAAGGATCATATACAGGTGTCTGCGGTTAGACACTACGTGCTTTAGTAACTGAGACTTACATCCAGACAAGATCTTTTTGATCGGTGACATCACCTTTCTGTGTCTGGAGAGCTCTCTACTGAGGAACTCGTCTGTGATGAACGGAGGGACATTTGATAGGACCACCTTTGTGGCCGGTTGCGTCAGTGGCAACACCTGAACGAACATGTGGTTTACCGTGAGGACCGCCTCGACGACTCGGTTCACCTTCCCCACCTGGTCCAGAAAAATGACTACGGCCCCGTTCATCCGGGTGGCCGATTTCACGCTGCTGTACTCAGCTACAATTTTTGTTGCCGGTTGCGTTAACGGCAACACCTGGACAAACAATTCTTTTACCGTGAGGCCTATCTCGACGACACGGTTCACCTTCTCCACCTGGTCCAGGAAGGTGACTACGGCGCCGTTCATGCGTGCTCCACCCTGAGCCGAGCCGCCAGCAGCCCCGTCAGCATTAAACTCACATCTTCTGACCCTTCACCCCTCACACGGTTTTTCCATATTTTCCAAATTGCAAGTTTGGCCAGTCCTGAAAGGAAATTCATCAGCAGGCCGAGAACGCACAGAACACAAGAATGCATTGGTTAACAGTGTTCTCCTCAAACTAGCACCTCAGGAAAGTACATTTATCTTTTTTATGATGGTATCATTATTTGTGTTATGTGCGTTTTTCAGCCTTCTCTCGGCCTGCAAACGCCTTAATAGTGAAGAAAGCAACAAAACTTAGTTTGAACAAAGAAGGTTGGAAAACTATTCACAAATCATGATACCATCATAAAAAAGATAAATGTACTTTCCTGAGGTGCTAGTTTGAGGAAAACACTGTTAACCAATGCATTCTTGTGTTCTGTGCGTTTTTCAAACTTCTTTCGGCCTGAAAACGCCTTAATAGTGAAGAAGGCAACAAAACATTGTTTGAACAAACAACAAAGGTTGGAAAACTATTCACAAATCATGATACCATCATAAAACATAAATGTACTTTCCTGAGGTGCTAGTTTGAGGAGAAAACTGTTAACCAATGCATTCTTGTGTTCTGTGCGTTTTTCAGCATTCTCTCGGCCTGCAAAGGCCTTAATAGTGAAGAAAGCAACAAAACTTAGTTTGAACAAAAAAGGTTGGAAAACTATTTACAAACCATGATAACATCATAATACAGATAAATGTACTTTCCTATGGTTCTAGTTTGAGGAAAACACTGGTAACCAATGCATTCTTGTGTTTTGTGCGTTCTCGGCCTGCGAACGCCTTAATAGTCAAGAGAGAACCAAAACTTAGTTTGAACAAAAAATGTTGGAAAACTATTAACAAACCAAGATAACATCATAATACAGATAAATGTACTTTCCTATGGGTCTAGTTTGAGGAGAACACTGTTAACCAATGCATTCTTGTCTTCTGTGGGTTTTCAGCTTTCTCTCGGCCTGAAAACGCCTTAATAGTGAAGAAAGCAACAAAACTTAGTTTGAACAAAAAAGGTTGGAAAACTATTCACAAATCATGATACCATCATAAAAAAGATAAATGTACTTTCCTGAAGTGCTAGTTTGAGGAAAACAATGGTAACCAATGCATTCTTGTGTTCTGTGCGTTTTTAGCTTTCTCTCGGCCTGCAAACGCCTTAATAGTCATGAATGCACCAAAACTTAGTTTGAACAAAAAAGGTTGGAAAACCATTCACAAACCATGATACCATCATAAAACAGATAAATGCACTTTCCTAAGGTGCTAGTTTGAGGAAAACACTGTTAACCAATGCATTCTTGTGTTCTGTGCGTTCTCGGCCTGCAAACGCCTTAATAGTGAAGAAAGCAACAAAACATAGTTTGAACAAAAAAGGTTGGAAAACCATTCACGAATCATGATACCTACATAAAAAAGATAAATGTACTTTCCTGAGGTGCTAGTTTGAGGAGAACACTGTTAACCAATGCATTCTTGTGTTCTGTGCGTTTTTAAGCCTTCTCTCGACCTGAAAACGCCTTAATAGTCAAAAAGCACCAAAACTTAGTTTGAACAAAAAAGGTTGGAAAACTATTCACAAACAATGATACCATCATGAAAAGGATAAATGTACTTTCCTGAGGTGCTAGATTTAGGAAAACACTGTTAACCAATGCATTCTTGTGTTCTGTGCGTTCTCGGCCTGCAAACGCCGTAATAGTGAAGAAAGCAACAAAACATAGTTTGAACAAAAAAGGTTGGAAAACCATTCACAAACCATGATACCATCATAAAACAGATAAATGCACTTTCCTAAGGTGCTAGTTTGAGGAAAACACTGTTAACCAATGCATTCTTGTGTTCTGTGCGTTCTCGGCCTGCAAACGCCTTAATAGTGAAGAAAGCAACAAAACATAGTTTGAACAAAAAAGGTTGGAAAACCATTCACGAATCATGATACCTACATAAAAAAGATAAATGTACTTTCCTGAGGTGCTAGTTTGAGGAGAACACTGTTAACCAATGCATTCTTGTGTTCTGTGCGTTCTTAAGCCTTCTCTCGGCCTGAAAACGCCTTAATAGTCAAAAAGCACCAAAACTTAGTTTGAACAAAAAAGGTTGGAAAACTATTCACAAACCCTGATACCATCATGAAAAGGATAAATGTACTTTCCTGAGGTGCTATATTTAGGAAAACACTGTTAACCAATGCATTCTTGTGTTCTGTGCGTTCTCGGCCTGCAAAGGCCTTAATAGTGAAGAAAGCAACAAAACATAGTTTGAACAAAAAAGGTTGGAAAACTATTCACAAATCATGATACCATCATAAAACAGAAAAATGTACTTTCCTGAGGTGCTAGTTTGAGGAGAACACTGTTAACCAATGCATTCTTGTGTTCTGTGCGTTTTTCAGCCTTCTCTTGGCCTGAAAACGCCTTAATAGTGAACAAGGCAACAAAACATAGTTTGAACAAAAAAGGTTGGAAAACTATTCACAAATCATGATACCATCATAAAAAAGATAAATGTACTTTCCTGAGGTGCGAGTTTGAGGAGAACACTGTTAAACCAATGCATTCTTGTGTTCTGTGCGTTTTTCAGCCTTCTCTCGGCCTGCAAAGGCCTTAATAGTGAAGAAAGCAACAAAACTTAGTTTGAACAAAAAAGGTTGGAAAACTATTCACAAATCATGATACCATCATAAAACAGAAAAATGCACTTTCCGGAGGTGCTAGTTTGAGGAGAACACTGTTAACCAATGCATTCTTGTGTTCTGTGCGTTTTTCAGCCTTCTTTCGGCCTGAAAACGCCTTAATAGTGAAGAAAGCAACAAAATATAGTTTGAACAAAAAAGGTTGGAAAACTATTCACAAACCATGATACCATCATGAAAAGGATAAATGTACTTTCCTGAGGTGCTAGATTTAGGAAAACACTGTTAACCAATGCATTCTTGTCTGCTGTGCATTTTTAAGCCTTCTCTCGGCCTGAAAACGCCTTAATAGTCAAAAAGCACCAAAACTTAGTTTGAACAAAAAAGGTTGGAAAACTATTCACAAACCATGATACCATCATGAAAAGGATAAATGTACTTTCCTGAGGTGCTAGATTTAGGAAAACACTGTTAACCAATGCATTCTTGTCTGCTGTGCATTTTTAAGCCTTCTCTCGGCCTGAAAACGCCTTAATAGTCAAAAAGCACCAAAACTTAGTTTGAACAAAAAAGGTTGGAAAACTATTCACAAACCATGATACCATCATGAAAAGGATAAATGTACTTTCCTGAGGTGCTAGATTTAGGAAAACACTGTTAACCAATGCATTCTTGTGTTCTGTTCGTTTTCAGCTTTCTCTCGGCCTACAAACGTCTTAATAGTCAAGAAAGCACCACAACTTAGTTTGAACAAAAAAGGTTGGAAAACTATTCACAAACCATGATACATCATAAAACAGATAAATGTAGTTGCCTGAGGCGCTAGTTTTAGGTAAACACTGTAAACCAATGCATTCTTTTGTTCTGTGCGTTCTCGGCCTGCAAACGCCTTAATAGTGAAGAAAGCAACAAAACATAGTTTGAACAAAAAAGGTTGGAAAGCCATTCACGAATCATGATACCATCATAAAAAAGATAAATGTACTTTCCTGAGGTGCTAGTTTGAGGAGAACACTGTTAACCAATGCATTCTTGTGTTCTGTGCGTTTTTAAGCTTTCTCTTGGCCAGCAAACGCCTTAATAGTCATGAATGCACCAAAACTTGGTTTGAACAAAAAAGGTTGGAAAACTATTACCAAACCATGATACCATCATAAAACAGATAAATGTACTTTCCTAATGTGCTAGTTTGAGAAAAACACTGTTAACCAATGCATTCTTGTGTTCTGTGCGTTTTTAGCTTTCTCTCGGCCTGCAAACGCCTTAATAGTCATGAATGCACCAAAACTTAGTTTGAACAAAAAAGGTTGGAAAACTATTAACAAACCATGATACCATCATAAAACAGATAAATGTACTTTCCTGAAGTGCTAGTTTTAGGAGAACAATGTTAACCAATGCATTCTTGTGTTCTGTGCGTTCTCGGCCTGCAAACGCCTTAATAGTGAAGAAAGCAACAAAACACAGTTTGAACAAAAAAGGTTGGAAAACTATTCACAAACCATGATACCATCATGAAAAGGATAAATGTACTTTCCTGAGGTGCTATATTTAGGAAAACACTGTTAACCAATGCATTCTTGTGTTCTGTGCGTTCTCGGCCTGCAAACGCCTTAATAGTGAAGAAAGCAACAAAACACAGTTTGAACAAAAAAGGTTGGAAAACTATTCACAAACCATGATACCATCATGAAAAGGATAAATGTACTTTCCTGAGGTGCTATATTTAGGAAAACACTGTTAACCAATGCATTCTTGTGTTCTGTGCGTTCTCGGCCTGCAAACGCCTTAATAGTGAAGAAAGCAACAAAACATAGTTTGAACAAAAAAGGTTGGAAAACTATTCACAAACCATGATACCATCATGAAAAGGATAAATGTACTTTCCTGAGGTGCTAGATTTAGGAAAACACTGTTAACCAATGCATTCTTGTGTTCTGTTCGTTTTCAGCTTTCTCTCGGCCTACAAACGTCTTAATAGTCAAGAAAGCACCACAACTTAGTTTGAACAAAAAAGGTTGGAAAACTATTCACAAACCATGATACATCATAAAACAGATAAATGTAGTTGCCTGAGGCGCTAGTTTTAGGTAAACACTGTAAACCAATGCATTCTTTTGTTCTGTGCGTTCTCGGCCTGCAAACGCCTTAATAGTGAAGAAAGCAACAAAACATAGTTTGAACAAAAAAGGTTGGAAAGCCATTCACGAATCATGATACCATCATAAAAAAGATAAATGTACTTTCCTGAGGTGCTAGTTTAGGAGAACACTGTTAACCAATGCATTCTTGTGTTCTGTGCGTTTTTAAGCTTTCTCTTGGCCAGCAAACGCCTTAATAGTCATGAATGCACCAAAACTTGGTTTGAACAAAAAAGGTTGGAAAACTATTACCAAACCATGATACCATCATAAAACAGATAAATGTACTTTCCTAATGTGCTAGTTTGAGAAAAACACTGTTAACCAATGCATTCTTGTGTTCTGTGCGTTTTTAGCTTTCTCTCGGCCTGCAAACGCCTTAATAGTCATGAATGCACCAAAACTTAGTTTGAACAAAAAAGGTTGGAAAACTATTAACAAACCATGATACCATCATAAAACAGATAAATGTACTTTCCTGAAGTGCTAGTTTTAGGAGAACAATGTTAACCAATGCATTCTTGTGTTCTGTGCGTTCTCGGCCTGCAAACGCCTTAATAGTGAAGAAAGCAACAAAACATAGTTTGAACAAAAAAGGTTGGAAAACTATTCACAAACCATGATACCATCATGAAAAGGATAAATGTACTTTCCTGAGGTGCTATATTTAGGAAAACACTGTTAACCAATGCATTCTTGTGTTCTGTGCGTTTTTAAGCCTTCTCTCGACCTGAAAACGCCTTAATAGTCAAAAAGCACCAAAACTTAGTTTGAACAAAAAAGGTTGGAAAACTATTCAAAAACCATGATACCATCATGAAAAGGATAAATGTACTTTCCTGAGGTGCTAGATTTAGGAAAACACTGTTAACCAATGCATTCTTGTCTGCTGTGCATTCTTAAGCCTTCTCTCGGCCTGAAAAGCCTTAATAGTCAAAAAGCACCAAAACTTAGTTTGAACAAAAAAGGTTGGAAAACTATTCACAAACCATGATACCATCATGAAAAGGATAAATGTACTTTCCTGAGGTGCTAGATTTAGGAAAACACTGTTAACCAATGCATTCTTGTGTTCTGTGCGTTTTTAAGCCTTCTCTCGACCTGAAAACGCCTTAATAGTCAAAAAGCACCAAAACTTAGTTTGAACAAAAAAGGTTGGAAAACTATTCACAAACAATGATACCATCATGAAAAGGATAAATGTACTTTCCTGAGGTGCTAGATTTAGGAAAACACTGTTAACCAATGCATTCTTGTGTTCTGTGCGTTCTCGGCCTGCAAACGCCTTAATAGTGAAGAAAGCAACAAAACATAGTTTGAACAAAAAAGGTTGGAAAACCATTCACAAATCATGATACCGTCATAAAAAAGATAAATGTACTTTCCTGAGGTGCTAGTTTGAGGAGAACACTGTTAACCAATGCATTCTTGTGTTCTGTGCGTTTTTCAGCGTTCTCTCGGCCTGCAAACGCCTTAATAGTCCTGAATGCACCAAAACTTGGTTTGAACAAAAAAGGTTGGAAAACTATTAACAAACCATGACACCATCATAAAACAGATAAATGTACTTTCCTGAAGTGCTAGTTTTAGGAGAACACTGTTAACCAATGCATTCTTGTGTTCTGTGCGTTCTCGGCCTGAAAACGCCTTAAGTCAAGTAAGCACGAAAACTTAGTTTGAACAAAAAAGGTTGGAAAACTATTCACGAATCATGATACCATCATAAAAAAGATAAATGTACTTTCCTGAGGTGCTAGTTTGAGGAGAACACTGTTAACCAATGCATTCTTGTGTTCTGTGCGTTTTTCAGCGTTCTCTCGGCCTGCAAACGCCTTAATAGTCCTGAATGCACCAAAACTTAGTTTGAACAAAAAAGGTTGGAAAACTATTTACAAACCATGATAACATCATAATACAGATAAATGTACTTTCCTATGGTTCTAGTTTGAGAAAAACACTGGTAACCAATGCATTCTTGTGTTTTGTGCGTTCTCGGCCTGCAAACGCCTTAAAAGTCAAGAAAGAACCAAAACTTAGTTTGAACAAAAAAGGTTGGAAAACTATTCACAAACCATGATACATTCATGAAAAGGATAAATGTACTTTCCTGAGGTGCTAGATTTAGGAAAACACTGTTAACCAATGCATTCTTGTGTTCTGTGCGTTTTCAGCTTTCTCTCGGCCTACAAACGTCTTAATAGTCAAGAAAGCACCACAACTTAGTTTGAACAAAAAAGGTTGGAAAACTATTCACAAACCATGATACATCATAAAACAGATAAATGTAGTTGCCTGAGGCGCTAGTTTTAGGTAAACACTGTAAACCAATGCATTCTTTTGTTCTGTGCGTTCTCGGCCTGCAAACGCCTTAATAGTGAAGAAAGCAACAAAACATAGTTTGAACAAAAAAGGTTGGAAAGCCATTCACGAATCATGATACCATCATAAAAAAGATAAATGTACTTTCCTGAGGTGCTAGTTTGAGGAGAACACTGTTAACCAATGCATTCTTGTGTTCTGTGCGTTTTTAGCTTTCTCTCGGCCTGCAAACGCCTTAATAGTCATGAATGCACCAAAACTTAGTTTGAACAAAAAAGGTTGGAAAACTATTAACAAACCATGATACCATCATAAAACAGATAAATGTACTTTCCTGAAGTGCTAGTTTTAGGAGAACAATGTTAACCAATGCATTCTTGTGTTCTGTGCGTTCTCGGCCTGCAAACGCCTTAATAGTGAAGAAAGCAACAAAACATAGTTTGAACAAAAAAGGTTGGAAAACTATTCACAAACCATGATACCATCATGAAAAGGATAAATGTACTTTCCTGAGGTGCTATATTTAGGAAAACACTGTTAACCAATGCATTCTTGTGTTCTGTGCGTTCTCGGCCTGCAAACGCCTTAATAGTGAAGAAAGCAACAAAACATAGTTTGAACAAAAAAGGTTGGAAAACTATTCACAAACCATGATACCATCATGAAAAGGATAAATGTACTTTCCTGAGGTGCTATATTTAGGAAAACACTGTTAACCAATGCATTCTTGTGTTCTGTGCGTTTTTAAGCCTTCTCTCGACCTGAAAACGCCTTAATAGTCAAAAAGCACCAAAACTTAGTTTGAACAAAAAAGGTTGGAAAACTATTCAAAAACCATGATACCATCATGAAAAGGATAAATGTACTTTCCTGAGGTGCTAGATTTAGGAAAACACTGTTAACCAATGCATTCTTGTCTGCTGTGCATTCTTAAGCCTTCTCTCGGCCTGAAAAGCCTTAATAGTCAAAAAGCACCAAAACTTAGTTTGAACAAAAAAGGTTGGAAAACTATTCACAAACCATGATACCATCATGAAAAGGATAAATGTACTTTCCTGAGGTGCTAGATTTAGGAAAACACTGTTAACCAATGCATTCTTGTGTTCTGTGCGTTTTTAAGCCTTCTCTCGACCTGAAAACGCCTTAATAGTCAAAAAGCACCAAAACTTAGTTTGAACAAAAAAGGTTGGAAAACTATTCACAAACAATGATACCATCATGAAAAGGATAAATGTACTTTCCTGAGGTGCTAGATTTAGGAAAACACTGTTAACCAATGCATTCTTGTGTTCTGTGCGTTCTCGGCCTGCAAACGCCTTAATAGTGAAGAAAGCAACAAAACATAGTTTGAACAAAAAAGGTTGGAAAACCATTCACAAATCATGATACCGTCATAAAAAAGATAAATGTACTTTCCTGAGGTGCTAGTTTGAGGAGAACACTGTTAACCAATGCATTCTTGTGTTCTGTGCGTTTTTCAGCGTTCTCTCGGCCTGCAAACGCCTTAATAGTCCTGAATGCACCAAAACTTGGTTTGAACAAAAAAGGTTGGAAAACTATTACCAAACCATGATACCATCATAAAACAGATAAATGTACTTTCCTAAGGTGCTAGTTTGAGAAAAACACTGTTAACCAATGCATTCTTGTGTTCTGTGCGTTTTTAGCTTTCTCTCGGCCTGCAAAAGCCTTAATAGTCATGAATGCACCAAAACTTAGTTTGAACAAAAAAGGTTGGAAAACTATTAACAAACCATGATACCATCATAAAACAGATAAATGTACTTTCCTGAAGTGCTAGTTTTAGCAGAACACTGTTAACCAATGCATTCTTGTGTTCTGTGCGTTCTCGGCTTGCAAACGCCTTAATAGTGAAGAAAGCAACAAAACATAGTTTGAACAAAAAAGGTTGGAAAACTATTCACGAATCATGATACCATCATAAAGAAGATAAATGTACTTTCCTGAGGTGCTAGTTTGAGGAGAACACTGTTAACCAATGCATTCTTGTGTTCTGTGCGTTTTTCAGTGTTCTCTCGGCCTGCAAACGCCTTAATAGTCCTGAATGCACCAAAACTTAGTTTGAACAAAAAAGGTTGGAAAACTATTCACAAACCATGATACGATCATGAAAAGGATAAATGTACTTTCCTATGGGTCTAGTTTGAGGAAAACACTGTTAACCAATGCATTCTTGTGTTCTGTGCGTTTTTAAGGCTTCTCTCGGCCTGAAAACGCCTTAATAGTCAAGAAAGAACCAAAACTTAGTTTGAACAAAAAAGGTTGGAAAACTATTCACAAACCATGATACCGTCATAAAACAGATAAATTTACTTTCCTAAGGTGCTAGTTTGAGAAAAACACTGTTAACCAATGCATTCTTGTGTTCTGTGCGTTTTTAGCTTTCTCTCGGCCTGCAAACGCCTTAATAGTCATGAATGCACCAAAACTTGGTTTGAACAAAAAAGGTTGGAAAACTATTAACAAACCATGATACCATCATAAAACAGATAAATGTACTTTCCTGAAGTGCTAGTTTTAGGAGAACACTGTTAACCAATGCATTTTTGTATTCTGTGCGTTCTCGTCCTGAAAACGCCTTAATAGTCAAGTAAGCACCAAAACTTAGTTTGTACAAAAAAGGTTGGAAAACTATTCACGGATCATGATACCATCATGAAAAGGATAAATGTACTTTCCTGAAGTGCTAGTTTGAGGAGAACACTGTTAACCAATGCATTCTTGTGTTCTGTGCGTTTTTCAGCGTTCTCTCGGCCTGCAAACGCCTTAATAGTCATGAATGCACCAAAACTTGGTTTGAACAAAAAAGGTTGGAAAACTATTACCAAACCATGATACCATCATAAAACAGATGAATGTACTTTCCTGAAGTGCTTGTTTTAGGAGAACACTGTTAACCAATGCATTCTTGTGTTCTGTGCGTTTTTAAGCTTTCTCTTGGCCAGCAAACGCCTTAATAGTCATGAATGCACCAAAACTTGGTTTGAACAAAAAAGGTTGGAAAACTATTACCAAACCATGATACCATCATGAAAAGGATAAATGTACTTTCCTGAGGTGCTAGATTTAGGAAAACACTGTTAACCAATGCATTCTTGTGTTCTGTGCGTTTTTAGCTTTCTCTCGGCCTGCAAACGCCTTAATAGTCATGAATGCACCAAAACTTAGTTTGAACAAAAAAGGTTGGAAAACTATTAACAAACCATGATACCATCATAAAACAGATAAATGTACTTTCCTGAAGTGCTAGTTTTAGGAGAACAATGTTAACCAATGCATTCTTGTGTTCTGTGCGTTCTCGGCCTGCAAACGCCTTAATAGTGAAGAAAGCAACAAAACATAGTTTGAACAAAAAAGGTTGGAAAACTATTCACAAACCATGATACCATCATGAAAAGGATAAATGTACTTTCCTGAGGTGCTATATTTAGGAAAACACTGTTAACCAATGCATTCTTGTGTTCTGTGCGTTCTCGGCCTGAAAACGCCTTAAGTCAAGTAAGCACGAAAACTTAGTTTGAACAAAAAAGGTTGGAAAACTATTCACGAATCATGATACCATCATAAAAAAGATAAATGTACTTTCCTGAGGTGCTAGTTTGAGGAGAACACTGTTAACCAATGCATTCTTGTGTTCTGTGCGTTTTTCAGCGTTCTCTCGGCCTGCAAACGCCTTAATAGTCCTGAATGCACCAAAACTTAGTTTGAACAAAAAAGGTTGGAAAACTATTCACAAACCATGATACCATCATGAAAAGGATAAATGTACTTTCCTGAGGTGCTAGATTTAGGAAAACACTGTTAACCAATGCATTCTTGTGTTCTGTGCGTTCTCGGCCTGCAAACGCCTTAATAGTGAAGAAAGCAACAAAACATAGTTTGAACAAAAAAGGTTGGAAAACCATTCACAAATCATGATACCGTCATAAAAAAGATAAATGTACTTTCCTGAGGTGCTAGTTTGAGGAGAACACTGTTAACCAATGCATTCTTGTGTTCTGTGCGTTTTTCAGCGTTCTCTCGGCCTGCAAACGCCTTAATAGTCCTGAATGCACCAAAACTTGGTTTGAACAAAAAAGGTTGGAAAACTATTACCAAACCATGATACCATCATAAAACAGATAAATGTACTTTCCTAAGGTGCTAGTTTGAGAAAAACGCTGTTAACCAATGCATTCTTGTGTTCTGTGCGTTTTTAGCTTTCTCTCGGCCTGCAAAAGCCTTAATAGTCATGAATGCACCAAAACTTAGTTTGAACAAAAAAGGTTGGAAAACTATTAACAAACCATGATACCATCATAAAACAGATAAATGTACTTTCCTGAAGTGCTAGTTTTAGCAGAACACTGTTAACCAATGCATTCTTGTGTTCTGTGCGTTCTCGGCTTGCAAACGCCTTAATAGTGAAGAAAGCAACAAAACATAGTTTGAACAAAAAAGGTTGGAAAACTATTCACGAATCATGATACCATCATAAAGAAGATAAATGTACTTTCCTGAGGTGCTAGTTTGAGGAGAACACTGTTAACCAATGCATTCTTGTGTTCTGTGCGTTTTTCAGTGTTCTCTCGGCCTGCAAACGCCTTAATAGTCCTGAATGCACCAAAACTTAGTTTGAACAAAAAAGGTTGGAAAACTATTCACAAACCATGATACGATCATGAAAAGGATAAATGTACTTTCCTATGGGTCTAGTTTGAGGAAAACACTGTTAACCAATGCATTCTTGTGTTCTGTGCGTTTTTAAGGCTTCTCTCGGCCTGAAAACGCCTTAATAGTCAAGAAAGAACCAAAACTTAGTTTGAACAAAAAAGGTTGGAAAACTATTCACAAACCATGATACCGTCATAAAACAGATAAATTTACTTTCCTAAGGTGCTAGTTTGAGAAAAACACTGTTAACCAATGCATTCTTGTGTTCTGTGCGTTTTTAGCTTTCTCTCGGCCTGCAAACGCCTTAATAGTCATGAATGCACCAAAACTTGGTTTGAACAAAAAAGGTTGGAAAACTATTAACAAACCATGATACCATCATAAAACAGATAAATGTACTTTCCTGAAGTGCTAGTTTTAGGAGAACACTGTTAACCAATGCATTTTTGTATTCTGTGCGTTCTCGTCCTGAAAACGCCTTAATAGTCAAGTAAGCACCAAAACTTAGTTTGTACAAAAAAGGTTGGAAAACTATTCACGGATCATGATACCATCATGAAAAGGATAAATGTACTTTCCTGAAGTGCTAGTTTGAGGAGAACACTGTTAACCAATGCATTCTTGTGTTCTGTGCGTTTTTCAGCGTTCTCTCGGCCTGCAAACGCCTTAATAGTCATGAATGCACCAAAACTTGGTTTGAACAAAAAAGGTTGGAAAACTATTACCAAACCATGATACCATCATAAAACAGATGAATGTACTTTCCTGAAGTGCTTGTTTTAGGAGAACACTGTTAACCAATGCATTCTTGTGTTCTGTGCGTTTTTAAGCTTTCTCTTGGCCAGCAAACGCCTTAATAGTCATGAATGCACCAAAACTTGGTTTGAACAAAAAAGGTTGGAAAACTATTACCAAACCATGATACCATCATGAAAAGGATAAATGTACTTTCCTGAGGTGCTAGATTTAGGAAAACACTGTTAACCAATGCATTCTTGTGTTCTGTGCGTTTTTAGCTTTCTCTCGGCCTGCAAACGCCTTAATAGTCATGAATGCACCAAAACTTAGTTTGAACAAAAAAGGTTGGAAAACTATTAACAAACCATGATACCATCATAAAACAGATAAATGTACTTTCCTGAAGTGCTAGTTTTAGGAGAACAATGTTAACCAATGCATTCTTGTGTTCTGTGCGTTCTCGGCCTGCAAACGCCTTAATAGTGAAGAAAGCAACAAAACATAGTTTGAACAAAAAAGGTTGGAAAACTATTCACAAACCATGATACCATCATGAAAAGGATAAATGTACTTTCCTGAGGTGCTATATTTAGGAAAACACTGTTAACCAATGCATTCTTGTGTTCTGTGCGTTCTCGGCCTGAAAACGCCTTAAGTCAAGTAAGCACGAAAACTTAGTTTGAACAAAAAAGGTTGGAAAACTATTCACGAATCATGATACCATCATAAAAAAGATAAATGTACTTTCCTGAGGTGCTAGTTTGAGGAGAACACTGTTAACCAATGCATTCTTGTGTTCTGTGCGTTTTTCAGCGTTCTCTCGGCCTGCAAACGCCTTAATAGTCCTGAATGCACCAAAACTTAGTTTGAACAAAAAAGGTTGGAAAACTATTTACAAACCATGATAACATCATAATACAGATAAATGTACTTTCCTATGGTTCTAGTTTGAGAAAAACACTGGTAACCAATACATTCTTGTGTTTTGTGCGTTCTCGGCCTGCAAACGCCTTAATAGTGAAGAAAGCAACAAAACATAGTTTGAACAAAAAAGGTTGGAAAGCCATTCACGAATCATGATACCATCATAAAAAAGATAAATGTACTTTCCTGAGGTGCTAGTTTGAGGAGAACACTGTTAACCAATGCATTCTTGTGTTCTGTGCGTTTTTAAGCTTTCTCTTGGCCAGCAAACGCCTTAATAGTCATGAATGCACCAAAACTTGGTTTGAACAAAAAAGGTTGGAAAACTATTACCAAACCATGATACCATCATAAAACAGATAAATGTACTTTCCTAATGTGCTAGTTTGAGAAAAACACTGTTAACCAATGCATTCTTGTGTTCTGTGCGTTTTTAGCTTTCTCTCGGCCTGCAAACGCCTTAATAGTCATGAATGCACCAAAACTTAATTTGAACAAAAAAGGTTGGAAAACTATTCACAAACCATGATACCATCATGAAAAGGATAAATGTACTTTCCTGAAGTGCTAGTTTGAGGAAAACACTGGTAACCAATGCATTCTTGTGTTCTGTGCGTTTTCAGCTTTCTCTCGACCTGAAAACGCCTTAATAGTCATGAATGCACCAAAACTTAGTTTGAACAAAAAAGGTTGGAAAACTATTAACAAACCATGATACCATCATAAAACAGATAAATGTACTTTCCTGAAGTGCTAGTTTTAGGAGAACAATGTTAACCAACGCATTCTTGTGTTCTGTGCGTTCTCGGCCTGCAAACGCCTTAATAGTGAAGAAAGCAACAAAACATAGTTTGAACAAAAAAGGTTGGAAAACTATTCACGAATCATGATACCATCATAAAAAAGATAAATGTACTCCTGAGGTGCTAGTTTGAGGAGAACACTGTTAACCAATGCATTATTGTGTTCTGTGGGTTTTTCAGCGTTCTCTCGGCCTGCAAACGCCTTAATAGTCCTGAATGCACCAAAACTTAGTTTGAACAAAAAAGGTTGGAAAACTATTTACAAACCATGATAACATCATAATACAGATAAATGTACTTTCCTATGGTTCTAGTTTGAGAAAAACACTGGTAACCAATGCATTCTTGTGTTTTGTGCGTTCTCGGCCTGCAAACGCCTTAATAGTCAAGAAAGAACCAAAACTTAGTTTGAACAAAAAAGGTTGGAAAACTATTAACAAACCATGATACCATCACGAAGCAGATAAATGTACTTTCCTGAAGTGCTAGTTTTAGGAGAACACTGTTAACCAATGCATTCTTGTGTTCTGTGCGTTCTCGGCCTGAAAACGCCTTAATAGTCAAGTAAGCACCAAAACTTAGTTTGAACAAAAAAGGTTGGAAAACTATTCACGAATCATGATACCATCATGAAAAAGATAAATGTACTTTCCTGAGGTGCTAGTTTGAGGAGAACACTGTTAACCAATGCATTCTTGTGTTCTGTGCGTTTTTCAGCGTTCTCTCGGCCTGCAAACGCCTTAATAGTCAAGAAAGCACCAAAACTTAGTTTGAACAAAAAAGGTTGGAAAACTATTCACAAACCATGATACCATCATAAAACAGATAAATATACTTTCCTAAGGTGCTAGTTTGAGAAAAACACTGTAAACAATGCATTCTTGTGTTCTGTGCGTTCTTGGCCTGCAAACGCCTTAATAGTGAAGAAAGCAACAAAACAGAGTTTGAACAAAAAAGGTTGGAAAACCATTCACGAATCATGATACCATCATAAAAAAGATAAATGTACTTTCCTGAGGTGCTAGTTTGAGGAGAACACTGTTAACCAATGCATTCTTGTGTTCTGTGCGTTTTTCAGGCTTTTCTCGGCCTGCAAACGCCTTAATAGTCATGAATGCACCAAAACTTAGTTTGAACAAAAAAGGTTGGAAAACTATTTACAAACCATGATAACATCATAATACAGATAAATGTACTTTCCTATGGTTCTAGTTTGAGAAAAACACTGGTAACCAATGCATTCTTATGTTTTGTGCGTTCTCGGCCTGCAAACGCCTTAATAGTCAAGAAAGAACCAAAACTTAGTTTGAACAAAAAATGTTGGAAAACTATTTACAAACCAAGATAACATCATAATACAGATAAATGTACTTTCCTAAGGTGCTAGTTTGAGAAAAACACTGGTAACCAATGCATTCTTGTGTTCTGTGCGTTCTTGGCCTGCAAACGCCTTAATAGTGAAGAAAGCAACAAAACTTAGTTTGAACAAAAAAGGTTGGAAAACCATTCACGAATCATGATACCATCATAAAAAAGCTAAATGTACTTTCCTGAGGTGCTAGTTTGAGGAGAACACTGTTAACCAATGCATTCTTGTGTTCTGTGCGTTTTTAGCTTTCTCTCGGCCTGCAAACGCCTTAATAGTCATGAATGCACCAAAACTTGGTTTGAACAAAAAAGGTTGGAAAACTATTAACAAACCATGACACCATCATAAAACAGATAAATGTACTTTCCTGAAGTGCTAGTTTTAGGAGAACACTGTTAACCAATGCATTCTTGTGTTCTGTGCGTTCTCGGCCTGAAAACGCCTTAATAGTCAAGTAAGCACCAAAACTTAGTTTGAACAAAAAAGGTTGGAAAACTATTCACGAATCATGATACCATCATAAAAAAGCTAAATGTACTTTCCTGAAGTGCTAGTTTTAGAACACTGTTAACCAATGCATTCTTGTGTTCTGTGCGTTTTCAGCTTTCTCTCGACCTGAAAACGCCTTAATAGTCATGAATGCACCAAAACTTAGTTTGAACAAAAAAGGTTGGAAAACTATTCACAAACCATGATACCATCATAAAACAGATACATTTACTTTCCTGAAGTGCTAGTTTTAGGTAAACACTGTTAACCAATGCATTCTTGTGTTCTGTGCGTTTTCAGCTTTCTCTCGGTCTGAAAACGCCTTAATTAGTCATGAATGCACCAAAACTTAGTTTGAACAAAAAAGGTTGGAAAACTATTCACAAACCATAATACCATAATAAAACAGATAAATGTACTTTCCTGAAGTGCTAGTTTTAGGAGAACACTGTTAACCAATGCATTCTTGTGTTCTGTGCGTTCTCGGCCTGAAAACGCCTTAATAGTCAAGTAAGCACCAAAACTTAGTTTGAACAAAAAAGGTTGGAAAACTATTCACAAACCATGATACCATCATAAAACAGATAAATATACTTTCCTAAGGTGCTAGTTTGAGAAAAACACTGTAAACAATGCATTCTTGTGTTCTGTGCGTTCTTGGCCTGCAAACGCCTTAATAGTGAAGAAAGCAACAAAACAGAGTTTGAACAAAAAAGGTTGGAAAACCATTCACGAATCATGATACCATCATAAAAAAGATAAATGTACTTTCCTGAGGTGCTAGTTTGAGGAGAACACTGTTAACCAATGCATTCTTGTGTTCTGTGCGTTTTTCAGGCTTCTCTCGGCCTGCAAACGCCTTAATAGTCATGAATGCACCAAAACTTAGTTTGAACAAAAAAGGTTGGAAAACTATTTACAAACCATGATAACATCATAATACAGATAAATGTACTTTCCTATGGTTCTAGTTTGAGAAAAACACTGGTAACCAATGCATTCTTATGTTTTGTGCGTTCTCGGCCTGCAAACGCCTTAATAGTCAAGAAAGAACCAAAACTTAGTTTGAACAAAAAATGTTGGAAAACTATTTACAAACCAAGATAACATCATAATACAGATAAATGTACTTTCCTAAGGTGCTAGTTTGAGAAAAACACTGGTAACCAATGCATTCTTGTGTTCTGTGCGTTCTTGGCCTGCAAACGCCTTAATAGTGAAGAAAGCAACAAAACTTAGTTTGAACAAAAAAGGTTGGAAAACCATTCACGAATCATGATACCATCATAAAAAAGCTAAATGTACTTTCCTGAGGTGCTAGTTTGAGGAGAACACTGTTAACCAATGCATTCTTGTGTTCTGTGCGTTTTTAGCTTTCTCTCGGCCTGCAAACGCCTTAATAGTCATGAATGCACCAAAACTTGGTTTGAACAAAAAAGGTTGGAAAACTATTAACAAACCATGACACCATCATAAAACAGATCAATGTACTTTCCTGAAGTGCTAGTTTTAGGAGAACACTGTTAACCAATGCATTCTTGTGTTCTGTGCGTTCTCGGCCTGAAAACGCCTTAATAGTCAAGTAAGCACCAAAACTTAGTTTGAACAAAAAAGGTTGGAAAACTATTCACGAATCATGATACCATCATAAAAAAGCTAAATGTACTTTCCTGAGGTGCTAGTTTGAGGAGAACACTGTTAACCAATGCATTCTTGTGTTTTGTGCGTTTTTAGCTTTCTCTCGGCCTGCAAACGCCTTAATAGTCATGAATGCACCAAAACTTAGTTTGAACAAAAAAGGTTGGAAAACCATTAACAAACCATGATACCATCATAAAACAGATAAATGTACTTTCCTGAAGTGCTAGTTTTAGAACACTGTTAACCAATGCATTCTTGTGTTCTGTGCGTTTTCAGCTTTCTCTCGACCTGAAAACGCCTTAATAGTCATGAATGCACCAAAACTTAGTTTGAACAAAAAAGGTTGGAAAACTATTCACAAACCATGATACCATCATAAAACAGATACATTTACTTTCCTGAAGTGCTAGTTTTAGGTAAACACTGTTAACCAATGCATTCTTGTGTTCTGTGCGTTTTCAGCTTTCTCTCGGCCTGAAAACGCCTTAATAGTCATGAATGCACCAAAACTTAGTTTGAACAAAAAAGGTTGGAAAACTATTCACAAACCATAATACCATAATAAAACAGATAAATGTACTTTCCTGAAGTGCTAGTTTTAGGAGAACACTGTTAACCAATGCATTCTTGTGTTCTGTGCGTTCTCGGCCTGAAAACGCCTTAATAGTCAAGTAAGCACCAAAACTTAGTTTGAACAAAAAAGGTTGGAAAACTATTCACGAATCATGATACCATCATAAAAAAGCTAAATGTACTTTCCTGAGGTGCTAGTTTGAGGAGAACACTGTTAACTAATGCATTCTTGTGTTCTGTGCGTTTCTCAGCGTTCTCTCGGCCTGCAAACGCCTTAATAGTCCTGAATGCACCAAAACTTAGTTTGAACAAAAAAGGTTGGAAAACTATTCACAAACCATGATACGATCATGAAAAGGATAAATGTACTTTCCTATGGGTCTAGTTTGAGGAAAACACTGTTAACCAATGCATTCTTGTGTTCTGTGCGTTTTTAAGCCTTCTCTCGGCCTGAAAACGCCTTAATAGTCAAGAAAGAACCAAAACTTAGTTTGAACAAAAAAGGTTGGAAAACTATTCACAAACCATGATACCATCATAAAACAGATAAATGTACTTTCCTAAGGTGCTAGTTTGAGAAAAACACTGTTAACCAATGCATTCTTGTGTTCTGTGCGTTTTTAGCTTTCTCTCGGCCTGCAAACGCCTTAATAGTCATGAATGCACCAAAACTTGGTTTGAACAAAAAAGGTTGGAAAACTATTAACAAACCATGATACCATCATAAAACAGATAAATGTACTTTCCTGAAGTGCTAGTTTTAGGAGAACACTGTTAACCAATGCATTTTTGTATTCTGTGCGTTCTCGTCCTGAAAACGCCTTAATAGTCAAGTAAGCACCAAAACTTAGTTTGTACAAAAAAGGTTGGAAAACTATTCACGAATCATGATACCATCATGAAAAGGATAAATGTACTTTCCTGAAGTGCTAGTTTGAGGAGAACACTGTTAACCAATGCATTCTTGTGTTCTGTGCGTTTTTCAGCGTTCTCCCGGCCTGCAAACGCCTTAATAGTCCTGAATGCACCAAAACTTAGTTTGAACAAAAAAGGTTGGAAAACTATTTACAAACCATGATAACATCATAATACAGATAAATGTACTTTCCTATGGTTCTAGTTTGAGAAAAACACTGGTAACCAATGCATTCTTATGTTTTGTGCGTTCTCGGCCTGCAAACGCCTTAATAGTCAAGAAAGAACCAAAACTTAGTTTGAACAAAAAATGTTGGAAAACTATTTACAAACCAAGATAACATCATAATACAGATAAATGTACTTTCCTAAGGTGCTAGTTTGAGAAAAACACTGGTAACCAATGCATTCTTGTGTTCTGTGCGTTCTTGGCCTGCAAACGCCTTAATAGTGAAGAAAGCAACAAAACTTAGTTTGAACAAAAAAGGTTGGAAAACCATTCACGAATCATGATACCATCATAAAAAAGCTAAATGTACTTTCCTGAGGTGCTAGTTTGAGGAGAACACTGTTAACCAATGCATTCTTGTGTTCTGTGCGTTTTTAGCTTTCTCTCGGCCTGCAAACGCCTTAATAGTCATGAATGCACCAAAACTTGGTTTGAACAAAAAAGGTTGGAAAACTATTAACAAACCATGACACCATCATAAAACAGATAAATGTACTTTCCTGAAGTGCTAGTTTTAGGAGAACACTGTTAACCAATGCATTCTTGTGTTCTGTGCGTTCTCGGCCTGAAAACGCCTTAATAGTCAAGTAAGCACCAAAACTTAGTTTGAACAAAAAAGGTTGGAAAACTATTCACGAATCATGATACCATCATGAAAAAGATAAATGTACTTTCCTGAGGTGCTAGTTTGAGGAGAACACTGTTAACCAATGCATTCTTGTGTTCTGTGCGTTTTTCAGCGTTCTCTCGGCCTGCAAACGCCTTAATAGTCAAGAAAGCACCAAAACTTAGTTTGAACAAAAAAGGTTGGAAAACTATTCACAAACCATGATACCATCATAAAACAGATAAATATACTTTCCTAAGGTGCTAGTTTGAGAAAAACACTGTAAACAATGCATTCTTGTGTTCTGTGCGTTCTTGGCCTGCAAACGCCTTAATAGTGAAGAAAGCAACAAAACAGAGTTTGAACAAAAAAGGTTGGAAAACCATTCACGAATCATGATACCATCATAAAAAAGATAAATGTACTTTCCTGAGGTGCTAGTTTGAGGAGAACACTGTTAACCAATGCATTCTTGTGTTCTGTGCGTTTTTCAGGCTTTTCTCGGCCTGCAAACGCCTTAATAGTCATGAATGCACCAAAACTTAGTTTGAACAAAAAAGGTTGGAAAACTATTCACAAACCATGATACCATCATAAAACAGATAAATATACTTTCCTAAGGTGCTAGTTTGAGAAAAACACTGTAAACAATGCATTCTTGTGTTCTGTGCGTTCTTGGCCTGCAAACGCCTTAATAGTGAAGAAAGCAACAAAACAGAGTTTGAACAAAAAAGGTTGGAAAACCATTCACGAATCATGATACCATCATAAAAAAGATAAATGTACTTTCCTGAGGTGCTAGTTTGAGGAGAACACTGTTAACCAATGCATTCTTGTGTTCTGTGCGTTTTTCAGGCTTTTCTCGGCCTGCAAACGCCTTAATAGTCATGAATGCACCAAAACTTAGTTTGAACAAAACAGGTTGGAAAACTATTTACAAACCATGATAACATCATAATACAGATAAATGTACTTTCCTATGGTTCTAGTTTGAGAAAAACACTGGTAACCAATGCATTCTTATGTTTTGTGCGTTCTCGGCCTGCAAACGCCTTAATAGTCAAGAAAGAACCAAAACTTAGTTTGAACAAAAAATGTTGGAAAACTATTTACAAACCAAGATAACATCATAATACAGATAAATGTACTTTCCTAAGGTGCTAGTTTGAGAAAAACACTGGTAACCAATGCATTCTTGTGTTCTGTGCGTTCTTGGCCTGCAAACGCCTTAATAGTGAAGAAAGCAACAAAACTTAGTTTGAACAAAAAAGGTTGGAAAACCATTCACGAATCATGATACCATCATAAAAAAGCTAAATGTACTTTCCTGAGGTGCTAGTTTGAGGAGAACACTGTTAACCAATGCATTCTTGTGTTCTGTGCGTTTTTAGCTTTCTCTCGGCCTGCAAACGCCTTAATAGTCATGAATGCACCAAAACTTGGTTTGAACAAAAAAGGTTGGAAAACTATTAACAAACCATGACACCATCATAAAACAGATAAATGTACTTTCCTGAAGTGCTAGTTTTAGGAGAACACTGTTAACCAATGCATTCTTGTGTTCTGTGCGTTCTCGGCCTGAAAACGCCTTAATAGTCAAGTAAGCACCAAAACTTAGTTTGAACAAAAAAGGTTGGAAAACTATTCACGAATCATGATACCATCATGAAAAAGATAAATGTACTTTCCTGAGGTGCTAGTTTGAGGAGAACACTGTTAACCAATGCATTCTTGTGTTCTGTGCGTTTTTCAGCGTTCTCTCGGCCTGCAAACGCCTTAATAGTCAAGAAAGCACCAAAACTTAGTTTGAACAAAAAAGGTTGGAAAACTATTCACAAACCATGATACCATCATAAAACAGATAAATATACTTTCCTAAGGTGCTAGTTTGAGAAAAACACTGTAAACAATGCATTCTTGTGTTCTGTGCGTTCTTGGCCTGCAAACGCCTTAATAGTGAAGAAAGCAACAAAACAGAGTTTGAACAAAAAAGGTTGGAAAACCATTCACGAATCATGATACCATCATAAAAAAGATAAATGTACTTTCCTGAGGTGCTAGTTTGAGGAGAACACTGTTAACCAATGCATTCTTGTGTTCTGTGCGTTTTTCAGGCTTTTCTCGGCCTGCAAACGCCTTAATAGTCATGAATGCACCAAAACTTAGTTTGAACAAAAAAGGTTGGAAAACTATTTACAAACCATGATAACATCATAATACAGATAAATGTACTTTCCTATGGTTCTAGTTTGAGAAAAACACTGGTAACCAATGCATTCTTATGTTTTGTGCGTTCTCGGCCTGCAAACGCCTTAATAGTCAAGAAAGAACCAAAACTTAGTTTGAACAAAAAATGTTGGAAAACTATTTACAAACCAAGATAACATCATAATACAGATAAATGTACTTTCCTAAGGTGCTAGTTTGAGAAAAACACTGGTAACCAATGCATTCTTGTGTTCTGTGCGTTCTTGGCCTGCAAACGCCTTAATAGTGAAGAAAGCAACAAAACTTAGTTTGAACAAAAAAGGTTGGAAAACCATTCACGAATCATGATACCATCATAAAAAAGCTAAATGTACTTTCCTGAGGTGCTAGTTTGAGGAGAACACTGTTAACCAATGCATTCTTGTGTTCTGTGCGTTTTTAGCTTTCTCTCGGCCTGCAAACGCCTTAATAGTCATGAATGCACCAAAACTTGGTTTGAACAAAAAAGGTTGGAAAACTATTAACAAACCATGACACCATCATAAAACAGATAAATGTACTTTCCTGAAGTGCTAGTTTTAGGAGAACACTGTTAACCAATGCATTCTTGTGTTCTGTGCGTTCTCGGCCTGAAAACGCCTTAATAGTCAAGTAAGCACCAAAACTTAGTTTGAACAAAAAAGGTTGGAAAACTATTCACGAATCATGATACCATCATAAAAAAGCTAAATGTACTTTCCTGAAGTGCTAGTTTTAGAACACTGTTAACCAATGCATTCTTGTGTTCTGTGCGTTTTCAGCTTTCTCTCGACCTGAAAACGCCTTAATAGTCATGAATGCACCAAAACTTAGTTTGAACAAAAAAGGTTGGAAAACTATTCACAAACCATGATACCATCATAAAACAGATACATTTACTTTCCTGAAGTGCTAGTTTTAGGTAAACACTGTTAACCAATGCATTCTTGTGTTCTGTGCGTTTTCAGCTTTCTCTCGGCCTGAAAACGCCTTAATAGTCATGAATGCACCAAAACTTAGTTTGAACAAAAAAGGGTGGAAAACTATTCACAAACCATAATACCATAATAAAACAGATAAATGTACTTTCCTGAAGTGCTAGTTTTAGGAGAACACTGTTAACCAATGCATTCTTGTGTTCTGTGCGTTCTCGGCCTGAAAACGCCTTAATAGTCAAGTAAGCACCAAAACTTAGTTTGAACAAAAAAGGTTGGAAAACTATTCACAAACCATGATACCATCATAAAACAGATAAATATACTTTCCTAAGGTGCTAGTTTGAGAAAAACACTGTAAACAATGCATTCTTGTGTTCTGTGCGTTCTTGGCCTGCAAACGCCTTAATAGTGAAGAAAGCAACAAAACAGAGTTTGAACAAAAAAGGTTGGAAAACCATTCACGAATCATGATACCATCATAAAAAAGATAAATGTACTTTCCTGAGGTGCTAGTTTGAGGAGAACACTGTTAACCAATGCATTCTTGTGTTCTGTGCGTTTTTCAGGCTTCTCTCGGCCTGCAAACGCCTTAATAGTCATGAATGCACCAAAACTTAGTTTGAACAAAAAAGGTTGGAAAACTATTTACAAACCATGATAACATCATAATACAGATAAATGTACTTTCCTAAGGTTCTAGTTTGAGAAAAACACTGGTAACCAATGCATTCTTATGTTTTGTGCGTTCTCGGCCTGCAAACGCCTTAATAGTCAAGAAAGAACCAAAACTTAGTTTGAACAAAAAATGTTGGAAAACTATTTACAAACCAAGATAACATCATAATACAGATGAATGTACTTTCCTAAGGTGCTAGTTTGAGAAAAACACTGGTAACCAATGCATTCTTGTGTTCTGTGCGTTCTTGGCCTGCAAACGCCTTAATAGTGAAGAAAGCAACAAAACTTAGTTTGAACAAAAAAGGTTGGAAAACCATTCACGAATCATGATACCATCATAAAAAAGCTAAATGTACTTTCCTGAGGTGCTAGTTTGAGGAGAACACTGTTAACCAATGCATTCTTGTGTTCTGTGCGTTTTTAGCTTTCTCTCGGCCTGCAAACGCCTTAATAGTCATGAATGCACCAAAACTTGGTTTGAACAAAAAAGGTTGGAAAACTATTAACAAACCATGACACCATCATAAAACAGATCAATGTACTTTCCTGAAGTGCTAGTTTTAGGAGAACACTGTTAACCAATGCATTCTTGTGTTCTGTGCGTTCTCGGCCTGAAAACGCCTTAATAGTCAAGTAAGCACCAAAACTTAGTTTGAACAAAAAAGGTTGGAAAACTATTCACGAATCATGATACCATCATAAAAAAGCTAAATGTACTTTCCTGAGGTGCTAGTTTGAGGAGAACACTGTTAACCAATGCATTCTTGTGTTTTGTGCGTTTTTAGCTTTCTCTCGGCCTGCAAACGCCTTAATAGTCATGAATGCACCAAAACTTAGTTTGAACAAAAAAGGTTGGAAAACTATTAACAAACCATGATACCATCATAAAACAGATAAATGTACTTTCCTGAAGTGCTAGTTTTAGAACACTGTTAACCAATGCATTCTTGTGTTCTGTGCGTTTTCAGCTTTCTCTCGACCTGAAAACGCCTTAATAGTCATGAATGCACCAAAACTTAGTTTGAACAAAAAAGGTTGGAAAACTATTCACAAACCATGATACCATCATAAAACAGATACATTTACTTTCCTGAAGTGCTAGTTTTAGGTAAACACTGTTAACCAATGCATTCTTGTGTTCTGTGCGTTTTCAGCTTTCTCTCGGCCTGAAAACGCCTTAATAGTCATGAATGCACCAAAACTTAGTTTGAACAAAAAAGGTTGGAAAACTATTCACAAACCATAATACCATAATAAAACAGATAAATGTACTTTCCTGAAGTGCTAGTTTTAGGAGAACACTGTTAACCAATGCATTCTTGTGTTCTGTGCGTTCTCGGCCTGAAAACGCCTTAATAGTCAAGTAAGCACCAAAACTTAGTTTGAACAAAAAAGGTTGGAAAACTATTCACGAATCATGATACCATCATAAAAAAGCTAAATGTACTTTCCTGAGGTGCTAGTTTGAGGAGAACACTGTTAACTAATGCATTCTTGTGTTCTGTGCGTTTCTCAGCGTTCTCTCGGCCTGCAAACGCCTTAATAGTCCTGAATGCACCAAAACTTAGTTTGAACAAAAAAGGTTGGAAAACTATTTACAAACCATGATAACATCATAATACAGATAAATGTACTTTCCTAAGGTTCTAGTTTGAGAAAAACACTGGTAACCAATGCATTCTTATGTTTTGTGCGTTCTCGGCCTGCAAACGCCTTAATAGTCAAGAAAGAACCAAAACTTAGTTTGAACAAAAAATGTTGGAAAACTATTTACAAACCAAGATAACATCATAATACAGATGAATGTACTTTCCTAAGGTGCTAGTTTGAGAAAAACACTGGTAACCAATGCATTCTTGTGTTCTGTGCGTTCTTGGCCTGCAAACGCCTTAATAGTGAAGAAAGCAACAAAACTTAGTTTGAACAAAAAAGGTTGGAAAACCATTCACGAATCATGATACCATCATAAAAAAGCTAAATGTACTTTCCTGAGGTGCTAGTTTGAGGAGAACACTGTTAACCAATGCATTCTTGTGTTCTGTGCGTTTTTAGCTTTCTCTCGGCCTGCAAACGCCTTAATAGTCATGAATGCACCAAAACTTGGTTTGAACAAAAAAGGTTGGAAAACTATTAACAAACCATGACACCATCATAAAACAGATCAATGTACTTTCCTGAAGTGCTAGTTTTAGGAGAACACTGTTAACCAATGCATTCTTGTGTTCTGTGCGTTCTCGGCCTGAAAACGCCTTAATAGTCAAGTAAGCACCAAAACTTAGTTTGAACAAAAAAGGTTGGAAAACTATTCACGAATCATGATACCATCATAAAAAAGCTAAATGTACTTTCCTGAGGTGCTAGTTTGAGGAGAACACTGTTAACCAATGCATTCTTGTGTTTTGTGCGTTTTTAGCTTTCTCTCGGCCTGCAAACGCCTTAATAGTCATGAATGCACCAAAACTTAGTTTGAACAAAAAAGGTTGGAAAACTATTAACAAACCATGATACCATCATAAAACAGATAAATGTACTTTCCTGAAGTGCTAGTTTTAGAACACTGTTAACCAATGCATTCTTGTGTTCTGTGCGTTTTCAGCTTTCTCTCGACCTGAAAACGCCTTAATAGTCATGAATGCACCAAAACTTAGTTTGAACAAAAAAGGTTGGAAAACTATTCACAAACCATGATACCATCATAAAACAGATACATTTACTTTCCTGAAGTGCTAGTTTTAGGTAAACACTGTTAACCAATGCATTCTTGTGTTCTGTGCGTTTTCAGCTTTCTCTCGGCCTGAAAACGCCTTAATAGTCATGAATGCACCAAAACTTAGTTTGAACAAAAAAGGTTGGAAAACTATTCACAAACCATAATACCATAATAAAACAGATAAATGTACTTTCCTGAAGTGCTAGTTTTAGGAGAACACTGTTAACCAATGCATTCTTGTGTTCTGTGCGTTCTCGGCCTGAAAACGCCTTAATAGTCAAGTAAGCACCAAAACTTAGTTTGAACAAAAAAGGTTGGAAAACTATTCACGAATCATGATACCATCATAAAAAAGCTAAATGTACTTTCCTGAGGTGCTAGTTTGAGGAGAACACTGTTAACTAATGCATTCTTGTGTTCTGTGCGTTTCTCAGCGTTCTCTCGGCCTGCAAACGCCTTAATAGTCCTGAATGCACCAAAACTTAGTTTGAACAAAAAAGGTTGGAAAACTATTCACAAACCATGATACGATCATGAAAAGGATAAATGTACTTTCCTATGGGTCTAGTTTGAGGAAAACACTGTTAACCAATGCATTCTTGTGTTCTGTGCGTTTTTAAGCCTTCTCTCGGCCTGAAAACGCCTTAATAGTCAAGAAAGAACCAAAACTTAGTTTGAACAAAAAAGGTTGGAAAACTATTCACAAACCATGATACCATCATAAAACAGATAAATGTACTTTCCTAAGGTGCTAGTTTGAGAAAAACACTGTTAACCAATGCATTCTTGTGTTCTGTGCGTTTTTAGCTTTCTCTCGGCCTGCAAACGCCTTAATAGTCATGAATGCACCAAAACTTGGTTTGAACAAAAAAGGTTGGAAAACTATTAACAAACCATGATACCATCATAAAACAGATAAATGTACTTTCCTGAAGTGCTAGTTTTAGGAGAACACTGTTAACCAATGCATTTTTGTATTCTGTGCGTTCTCGTCCTGAAAACGCCTTAATAGTCAAGTAAGCACCAAAACTTAGTTTGTACAAAAAAGGTTGGAAAACTATTCACGAATCATGATACCATCATGAAAAGGATAAATGTACTTTCCTGAAGTGCTAGTTTGAGGAGAACACTGTTAACCAATGCATTCTTGTGTTCTGTGCGTTTTTCAGCGTTCTCCCGGCCTGCAAACGCCTTAATAGTCCTGAATGCACCAAAACTTAGTTTGAACAAAAAAGGTTGGAAAACTATTTACAAACCATGATAACATCATAATACAGATAAATGTACTTTCCTACGGTTCTAGTTTGAGAAAAACACTGGTAACCAATGCATTCTTGTGCTTTGTGCGTTTTTAGCTTTCTCTCGGCCTGCAAACGCCTTAATAGTCATGAATGCACCAAAACTTAGTTTGAACAAAAAAGGTTGGAAAACTATTAACAAACCATGATACCATCATAAAACAGATAAATGTACTTTCCTGAAGTGCTAGTTTTAGAACACTGTTAACCAATGCATTCTTGTGTTCTGTGCGTTTTCAGCTTTCTCTCGACCTGAAAACGCCTTAATAGTCATGAATGCACCAAAACTTAGTTTGAACAAAAAAGGTTGGAAAACTATTCACAAACCATGATACCATAATAAAACAGATAAATGTACTTTCCTGAAGTGCTAGTTTTAGGAGAACACTGTTAACCAATGCATTCTTGTGTTCTGTGCGTTCTCGGCCTGAAAACGCCTTAATAGTCAAGTAAGCACCAAAACTTAGTTTGAACAAAAAAGGTTGGAAAACTATTCACGAATCATGATACCATCATAAAAAAGCTAAATATACTTTCCTGAGGTGCTAGTTTGAGGAGAACACTGTTAACCAATGCATTCTTGTGTTCTGTGCGTTTTTCAGCGTTCTCTCGGCCTGCAAACGCCTTAATAGTCCTCAATGCACCAAAACTTAGTTTGGACAAAAAAGGTTGGAAAACTATTCACAAACCATGATACCATCATGAAACAGATAAATGTACTTTCCTAAGGTGCTAGTTTGAGAAAAAACTGTTAACCAATGCATTCTTGTGTTCTGTCTGTTTTTAGCTTTCTCTCGGCCTGAAAACGCCTTAATAGTCATGAATGCACCAAAACTTAGTTTGAACAAAAAAGGTTGGAAAACTATTCACAAACCATGATAACATCATAAAACAGATAAATGTACTTTCCTGAAGTAGTAGTTTTTAGAACACTGTTAACCAATGCATTCTTGTGTTCTGTGCGTTTTTAAGCTTTCTCTCGGCCTGCAAACGCCTTAATAGTCATGAATGCACCAAAACTTAGTTTGAACAAAAAAGGTTGGAAAACTATTAACAAACCATGATACCATCATAAAACAGATAAATGTACTTTCCTGAAGTGCTAGTTTTAGAACACTGTTAACCAATGCATTCTTGTGTTCTGTGCGTTTTCAGCTTTCTCTCGACCTGAAAACGCCTTAATAGTCATGAATGCACCAAAACTTAGTTTGAACAAAAAAGGTTGGAAAACTATTCACAAACCATGATACCATCATAAAACAGATACATTTACTTTCCTGAAGTGCTAGTTTTAGGTAAACACTGTTAACCAATGCATTCTTGTGTTCTGTGCGTTTTCAGCTTTCTCTCGGCCTGAAAACGCCTTAATAGTCATGAATGCACCAAAACTTAGTTTGAACAAAAAAGGTTGGAAAACTATTCACAAACCATGATACCATAATAAAACAGATAAATGTACTTTCCTGAAGTGCTAGTTTTAGGAGAACACTGTTAACCAATGCATTCTTGTGTTCTGTGCGTTCTCGGCCTGAAAACGCCTTAATAGTCAAGTAAGCACCAAAACTTAGTTTGAACAAAAAAGGTTGGAAAACTATTCACGAATCATGATACCATCATAAAAAAGCTAAATGTACTTTCCTGAGGTGCTAGTTTGAGGAGAACACTGTTAACCAATGCATTCTTGTGTTCTGTGCGTTTTTCAGCGTTCTCTCGGCCTGCAAACGCCTTAATAGTCCTGAATGCACCAAAACTTAGTTTGAACAAAAAAGGTTGGAAAACTATTCACAAACCATGATACGATCATGAAAAGGATAAATGTACTTTCCTATGGGTCTAGTTTGAGGAAAACACTGTTAACCAATGCATTCTTGTGTTCTGTGCGTTTTTAAGCCTTCTCTCGGCCTGAAAACGCCTTAATAGTCAAGAAAGAACCAAAACTTAGTTTGAACAAAAAAGGTTGGAAAACTATTCACAAACCATGATACCATCATAAAACAGATAAATGTACTTTCCTAAGGTGCTAGTTTGAGAAAAACACTGTTAACCAATGCATTCTTGTGTTCTGTGCGTTTTTAGCTTTCTCTCGGCCTGCAAACGCCTTAATAGTCATGAATGCACCAAAACTTGGTTTGAACAAAAAAGGTTGGAAAACTATTAACAAACCATGATACCATCATAAAACAGATAAATGTACTTTCCTGAAGTGCTAGTTTTAGGAGAACACTGTTAACCAATGCATTTTTGTATTCTGTGCGTTCTCGTCCTGAAAACGCCTTAATAGTCAAGTAAGCACCAAAACTTAGTTTGTGCAAAAAAGGTTGGAAAACTATTCACGAATCATGATACCATCATGAAAAGGATAAATGTACTTTCCTGAAGTGCTAGTTTGAGGAGAACACTGTTAACCAATGCATTCTTGTGTTCTGTGCGTTTTTCAGCGTTCTCTCGGCCTGCAAACGCCTTAATAGTCCTGAATGCACCAAAACTTAGTTTGAACAAAAAAGGTTGGAAAACTATTCACAAACCATGATACGATCATGAAAAGGATAAATGTACTTTCCTATGGGTCTAGTTTGAGGAAAACACTGTTAACCAATGCATTCTTGTGTTCTGTGCGTTTTTAAGCCTTCTCTCGGCCTGAAAACGCCTTAATAGTCAAGAAAGAACCAAAACTTAGTTTGAACAAAAAAGGTTGGAAAACTATTCACAAACCATGATACCATCATAAAACAGATAAATGTACTTTCCTAAGGTGCTAGTTTGAGAAAAACACTGTTAACCAATGCATTCTTGTGTTCTGTGCGTTTTTAGCTTTCTCTCGGCCTGCAAACGCCTTAATAGTCATGAATGCACCAAAACTTGGTTTGAACAAAAAAGGTTGGAAAACTATTAACAAACCATGATACCATCATAAAACAGATAAATGTACTTTCCTGAAGTGCTAGTTTTAGGAGAACACTGTTAACCAATGCATTTTTGTATTCTGTGCGTTCTCGTCCTGAAAACGCCTTAATAGTCAAGTAAGCACCAAAACTTAGTTTGTACAAAAAAGGTTGGAAAACTATTCACGAATCATGATACCATCATGAAAA
Organism: Gasterosteus aculeatus; assembly: GCF_964276395.1. Classification (NCBI taxonomy): domain Eukaryota; kingdom Metazoa; phylum Chordata; class Actinopteri; order Perciformes; family Gasterosteidae; genus Gasterosteus; species Gasterosteus aculeatus. The sequence continues at coordinate 24,311,186 of NC_135691.1, forward strand.
GGATAAATGTACTTTCCTGAAGTGCTAGTTTGAGGAGAACACTGTTAACCAATGCATTCTTGTGTTCTGTGCGTTTTTCAGCGTTCTCCCGGCCTGCAAACGCCTTAATAGTCCTGAATGCACCAAAACTTAGTTTGAACAAAAAAGGTTGGAAAACTATTTACAAACCATGATAACATCATAATACAGATAAATGTACTTTCCTACGGTTCTAGTTTGAGAAAAACACTGGTAACCAATGCATTCTTGTGCTTTGTGCGTTTTTAGCTTTCTCTCGGCCTGCAAACGCCTTAATAGTCATGAATGCACCAAAACTTAGTTTGAACAAAAAAGGTTGGAAAACTATTAACAAACCATGATACCATCATAAAACAGATAAATGTACTTTCCTGAAGTGCTAGTTTTAGGTAAACACTGTTAACCAATGCATTCTTGTGTTCTGTGCGTTCTCGGCCTGAAAACGCCTTAATAGTCAAGTAAGCACCAAAACTTAGTTTGAACAAAAAAGGTTGGAAAACTATTCACGAATCATGATACCATCATAAAAAAGCTAAATATACTTTCCTGAGGTGCTAGTTTGAGGAGAACACTGTTAACCAATGCATTCTTGTGTTCTGTGCGTTTTTCAGCGTTCTCTCGGCCTGCAAACGCCTTAATAGTCCTCAATGCACCAAAACTTAGTTTGGACAAAAAAGGTTGGAAAACTATTCACAAACCATGATACCATCATGAAACAGATAAATGTACTTTCCTAAGGTGCTAGTTTGAGAAAAAACTGTTAACCAATGCATTCTTGTGTTCTGTCTGTTTTTAGCTTTCTCTCGGCCTGAAAACGCCTTAATAGTCATGAATGCACCAAAACTTAGTTTGAACAAAAAAGGTTGGAAAACTATTCACAAACCATGATAACATCATAAAACAGATAAATGTACTTTCCTGAAGTAGTAGTTTTTAGAACACTGTTAACCAATGCATTCTTGTGTTCTGTGCGTTTTTAAGCTTTCTCTCGGCCTGCAAACGCCTTAATAGTCATGAATGCACCAAAACTTAGTTTGAACAAAAAAGGTTGGAAAACTATTAACAAACCATGATACCATCATAAAACAGATAAATGTACTTTCCTGAAGTGCTAGTTTTAGAACACTGTTAACCAATGCATTCTTGTGTTCTGTGCGTTTTCAGCTTTCTCTCGACCTGAAAACGCCTTAATAGTCATGAATGCACCAAAACTTAGTTTGAACAAAAAAGGTTGGAAAACTATTCACAAACCATGATACCATCATAAAACAGATACATTTACTTTCCTGAAGTGCTAGTTTTAGGTAAACACTGTTAACCAATGCATTCTTGTGTTCTGTGCGTTTTCAGCTTTCTCTCGGCCTGAAAACGCCTTAATAGTCATGAATGCACCAAAACTTAGTTTGAACAAAAAAGGTTGGAAAACTATTCACAAACCATGATACCATAATAAAACAGATAAATGTACTTTCCTGAAGTGCTAGTTTTAGGAGAACACTGTTAACCAATGCATTCTTGTGTTCTGTGCGTTCTCGGCCTGAAAACGCCTTAATAGTCAAGTAAGCACCAAAACTTAGTTTGAACAAAAAAGGTTGGAAAACTATTCACGAATCATGATACCATCATAAAAAAGCTAAATGTACTTTCCTGAGGTGCTAGTTTGAGGAGAACACTGTTAACCAATGCATTCTTGTGTTCTGTGCGTTTTTCAGCGTTCTCTCGGCCTGCAAACGCCTTAATAGTCCTGAATGCACCAAAACTTAGTTTGAACAAAAAAGGTTGGAAAACTATTCACAAACCATGATACGATCATGAAAAGGATAAATGTACTTTCCTATGGGTCTAGTTTGAGGAAAACACTGTTAACCAATGCATTCTTGTGTTCTGTGCGTTTTTAAGCCTTCTCTCGGCCTGAAAACGCCTTAATAGTCAAGAAAGAACCAAAACTTAGTTTGAACAAAAAAGGTTGGAAAACTATTCACAAACCATGATACCATCATAAAACAGATAAATGTACTTTCCTAAGGTGCTAGTTTGAGAAAAACACTGTTAACCAATGCATTCTTGTGTTCTGTGCGTTTTTAGCTTTCTCTCGGCCTGCAAACGCCTTAATAGTCATGAATGCACCAAAACTTGGTTTGAACAAAAAAGGTTGGAAAACTATTAACAAACCATGATACCATCATAAAACAGATAAATGTACTTTCCTGAAGTGCTAGTTTTAGGAGAACACTGTTAACCAATGCATTTTTGTATTCTGTGCGTTCTCGTCCTGAAAACGCCTTAATAGTCAAGTAAGCACCAAAACTTAGTTTGTGCAAAAAAGGTTGGAAAACTATTCACGAATCATGATACCATCATGAAAAGGATAAATGTACTTTCCTGAAGTGCTAGTTTGAGGAGAACACTGTTAACCAATGCATTCTTGTGTTCTGTGCGTTTTTCAGCGTTCTCTCGGCCTGCAAACGCCTTAATAGTCCTGAATGCACCAAAACTTAGTTTGAACAAAAAAGGTTGGAAAACTATTCACAAACCATGATACGATCATGAAAAGGATAAATGTACTTTCCTATGGGTCTAGTTTGAGGAAAACACTGTTAACCAATGCATTCTTGTGTTTTGTGCGTTTTTAGCTTTCTCTCGGCCTGCAAACGCCTTAATAGTCATGAATGCACCAAAACTTAGTTTGAACAAAAAAGGTTGGAAAACTATTTACAAACCATGATAACATCATAATACAGATAAATGTACTTTCCTACGGTTCTAGTTTGAGAAAAACACTGGTAACCAATGCATTCTTGTGTTTTGTGCGTTTTTAGCTTTCTCTCGGCCTGCAAACGCCTTAATAGTCATGAATGCACCAAAACTTAGTTTGAACAAAAAAGGTTGGAAAACTATTTACAAACCATGATAACATCATAATACAGATAAATGTACTTTCCTGAAGTGCTAGTTTTAGAACACTGTTAACCAATGCATTCTTGTGTTCTGTGCGTTTTCAGCTTTCTCTCGACCTGAAAACGCCTTAATAGTCATGAATGCACCAAAACTTAGTTTGAACAAAAAAGGTTGGAAAACTATTCACAAACCATGATAACATCATAAAACAGATAAATGTACTTTCCTGAAGTAGTAGTTTTTAGAACACTGTTAACCAATGCATTCTTGTGTTCTGTGCGTTTTTAAGCTTTCTCTCGGCCTGCAAACGCCTTAATAGTCATGAATGCACCAAAACTTAGTTTGAACAAAAAAGGTTGGAAAACTATTCACAAACCATGATACCATCATAAAACAGATACATTTACTTTCCTGAGGTGCTAGTTTTAGGTAAACACTGTTAACCAATGCATTCTTGTGTTCTGTGCGTTTTCAGCTTTCTCTCGGCCTGAAAACGCCTTAATAGTCATGAATGCACCAAAACTTAGTTTGAACAAAAAAGGTTGGAAAACTATTCACAAACCATGATACGATCATGAAAAGGATAAATGTACTTTCCTATGGGTCTAGTTTGAGGAAAACACTGTTAACCAATGCATTCTTGTGTTCTGTGCGTTTTTAAGCCTTCTCTCGGCCTGAAAACGCCTTAATAGTCAAGAAAGAACCAAAACTTAGTTTGAACAAAAAAGGTTGGAAAACTATTCACAAACCATGATACCATCATAAAACAGATAAATGTACTTTCCTAAGGTGCTAGTTTGAGAAAAACACTGTTAACCAATGCATTCTTGTGTTCTGTGCGTTTTTAGCTTTCTCTCGGCCTGCAAACGCCTTATAATAGTCATGAATGCACCAAAACTTGGTTTGAACAAAAAAGGTTGGAAAACTATTAACAAACCATGATACCATCATAAAACAGATAAATGTACTTTCCTGAAGTGCTAGTTTTAGGAGAACACTGTTAACCAATGCATTTTTGTATTCTGTGCGTTCTCGTCCTGAAAACGCCTTAATAGTCAAGTAAGCACCAAAACTTAGTTTGAACAAAAAAGGTTGGAAAACTATTCACGAATCATGATACCATCATAAAAAAGCTAAATGTACTTTCCTGAGGTGCTAGTTTGAGGAGAACACTGTTAACCAATGCATTCTTGTGTTCTGTGCGTTTTTCAGCGTTCTCTCGGCCTGCAAACGCCTTAATAGTCCTGAATGCACCAAAACTTAGTTTGAACAAAAAAGGTTGGAAAACTATTCACAAACCATGATACGATCATGAAAAGGATAAATGTACTTTCCTATGGGTCTTTTTTTGAGGAAAACACTGTTAACCAATGCATTCTTGTGTTCTGTGCGTTTTTAAGCCTTCTCTCGGCCTGAAAACGCCTTAATAGTCAAGAAAGAACCAAAACTTAGTTTGAACAAAAAAGGTTGGAAAACTATTCACAAACCATGATACCATCATAAAACAGATAAATGTACTTTCCTAAGGTGCTAGTTTGAGAAAAACACTGTTAACCAATGCATTCTTGTGTTCTGTGCGTTTTTAGCTTTCTCTCGGCCTGCAAACGCCTTAATAGTCATGAATGCACCAAAACTTGGTTTGAACAAAAAAGGTTGGAAAACTATTAACAAACCATGATACCATCATAAAACAGATGAATGTACTTTCCTGAAGTGCTAGTTTTAGGAGAACACTGTTAACCAATGCATTTTTGTATTCTGTGCGTTCTCGTCCTGCAAACGCCTTAATAGTCAAGTAAGCACCAAAACTTAGTTTGTACAAAAAAGGTTGGAAAACTATTCACGAATCATGATACCATCATGAAAAGGATAAATGTACTTTCCTGAAGTGCTAGTTTGAGGAGAACACTGTTAACCAATGCATTCTTGTGTTCTGTGCGTTTTTCAGCGTTCTCTCGGCCTGCAAACGCCTTAATAGTCCTGAATGCACCAAAACTTAGTTTGAACAAAAAAGGTTGGAAAACTATTCACAAACCATGATACGATCATGAAAAGGATAAATGTACTTTCCTATGGGTCTAGTTTGAGGAAAACACTGTTAACCAATGCATTCTTGTGTTTTGTGCGTTTTTAGCTTTCTCTCGGCCTGCAAACGCCTTAATAGTCATGAATGCACCAAAACTTAGTTTGAACAAAAAAGGTTGGAAAACTATTTACAAACCATGATAACATCATAATACAGATAAATGTACTTTCCTACGGTTCTAGTTTGAGAAAAACACTGGTAACCAATGCATTCTTGTGTTTTGTGCGTTTTTAGCTTTCTCTCGGCCTGCAAACGCCTTAATAGTCATGAATGCACCAAAACTTAGTTTGAACAAAAAAGGTTGGAAAACTATTTACAAACCATGATAACATCATAATACAGATAAATGTACTTTCCTGAAGTGCTAGTTTTAGAACACTGTTAACCAATGCATTCTTGTGTTCTTTGCGTTTTCAGCTTTCTCTCGACCTGAAAACGCCTTAATAGTCATGAATGCACCAAAACTTAGTTTGAACAAAAAAGGTTGGAAAACTATTCACAAACCATGATACCATAATAAAACAGATAAATGTACTTTCCTGAAGTGCTAGTTTTAGGAGAACACTGTTAACCAATGCATTCTTGTGTTCTGTGCGTTCTCGGCCTGAAAACGCCTTAATAGTCAAGTAAGCACCAAAACTTAGTTTGAACAAAAAAGGTTGGAAAACTATTTACAAACCATGATAACATCATAATACAGATAAATGTACTTTCCTATGGTTCTAGTTCGAGAAAAACACTGTTAACCAATGCATTCTTGTGCTTTGTGCGTTTTTAGCTTTCTCTCGGCCTGCAAACGCCTTAATAGTCATGAATGCACCAAAACTTAGTTTGAACAAAAAAGGTTGGAAAACTATTAACAAACCATGATACCATCATAAAACAGATAAATGTACTTTCCTGAAGTGCTAGTTTTAGAACACTGTTAACCAATGCATTCTTGTGTTCTGTGCGTTTTCAGCTTTCTCTCGACCTGAAAACGCCTTAATAGTCATGAATGCACCAAAACTTAGTTTGAACAAAAAAGGTTGGAAAACTATTCACAAACCATGATACCATCATAAAACATATACATTTACTTTCCTGAAGTGCTAGTTTTAGGTAAACACTGTTAACCAATGCATTCTTGTGTTCTGTGCGTTTTCAGCTTTCTCTCGGCCTGAAAACGCCTTAATAGTCATCAATGCACCAAAACTTAGTTTGAACAAAAAAGGTTAGAAAACTATTCACAAACCATGATATCATCATAAAACAGATACATTTAATTTCCTAAGGTGCTAGTTTGAGGAGAACACTGTTAACCAATGCATTCTTGTGTTCTGTGCGTTCTCGTCCTGAAAACGCCTTAATAGTCAAGTAAGCACCAAAACTTAGTTTGTGCAAAAAAGGTTGGAAAACTATTCACGAATCATGATACCATCATGAAAAGGATAAATGTACTTTCCTGAAGTGCTAGTTTGAGGAGAACACTGTTAACCAATGCATTCTTGTGTTCTGTGCGTTTTTCAGCGTTCTCTCGGCCTGCAAACGCCTTAATAGTCCTGAATGCACCAAAACTTAGTTTGAACAAAAAAGGTTGGAAAACTATTCACAAACCATGATACGATCATGAAAAGGATAAATGTACTTTCCTATGGGTCTAGTTTGAGGAAAACACTGTTAACCAATGCATTCTTGTGTTTTGTGCGTTTTTAGCTTTCTCTCGGCCTGCAAACGCCTTAATAGTCATGAATGCACCAAAACTTAGTTTGAACAAAAAAGGTTGGAAAACTATTTACAAACCATGATAACATCATAATACAGATAAATGTACTTTCCTACGGTTCTAGTTTGAGAAAAACACTGGTAACCAATGCATTCTTGTGTTTTGTGCGTTTTTAGCTTTCTCTCGGCCTGCAAACGCCTTAATAGTCATGAATGCACCAAAACTTAGTTTGAACAAAAAAGGTTGGAAAACTATTTACAAACCATGATAACATCATAATACAGATAAATGTACTTTCCTGAAGTGCTAGTTTTAGAACACTGTTAACCAATGCATTCTTGTGTTCTGTGCGTTTTCAGCTTTCTCTCGACCTGAAAACGCCTTAATAGTCATGAATGCACCAAAACTTAGTTTGAACAAAAAAGGTTGGAAAACTATTCACAAACCATGATAACATCATAAAACAGATAAATGTACTTTCCTGAAGTAGTAGTTTTTAGAACACTGTTAACCAATGCATTCTTGTGTTCTGTGCGTTTTTAAGCTTTCTCTCGGCCTGCAAACGCCTTAATAGTCATGAATGCACCAAAACTTAGTTTGAACAAAAAAGGTTGGAAAACTATTCACAAACCATGATACCATCATAAAACAGATACATTTACTTTCCTGAGGTGCTAGTTTTAGGTAAACACTGTTAACCAATGCATTCTTGTGTTCTGTGCGTTTTCAGCTTTCTCTCGGCCTGAAAACGCCTTAATAGTCATGAATGCACCAAAACTTAGTTTGAACAAAAAAGGTTGGAAAACTATTCACAAACCATGATACGATCATGAAAAGGATAAATGTACTTTCCTATGGGTCTAGTTTGAGGAAAACACTGTTAACCAATGCATTCTTGTGTTCTGTGCGTTTTTAAGCCTTCTCTCGGCCTGAAAACGCCTTAATAGTCAAGAAAGAACCAAAACTTAGTTTGAACAAAAAAGGTTGGAAAACTATTCACAAACCATGATACCATCATAAAACAGATAAATGTACTTTCCTAAGGTGCTAGTTTGAGAAAAACACTGTTAACCAATGCATTCTTGTGTTCTGTGCGTTTTTAGCTTTCTCTCGGCCTGCAAACGCCTTAATAGTCATGAATGCACCAAAACTTGGTTTGAACAAAAAAGGTTGGAAAACTATTAACAAACCATGATACCATCATAAAACAGATAAATGTACTTTCCTGAAGTGCTAGTTTTAGGAGAACACTGTTAACCAATGCATTTTTGTATTCTGTGCGTTCTCGTCCTGAAAACGCCTTAATAGTCAAGTAAGCACCAAAACTTAGTTTGAACAAAAAAGGTTGGAAAACTATTCACGAATCATGATACCATCATAAAAAAGCTAAATGTACTTTCCTGAGGTGCTAGTTTGAGGAGAACACTGTTAACCAATGCATTCTTGTGTTCTGTGCGTTTTTCAGCGTTCTCTCGGCCTGCAAACGCCTTAATAGTCCTGAATGCACCAAAACTTAGTTTGAACAAAAAAGGTTGGAAAACTATTCACAAACCATGATACGATCATGAAAAGGATAAATGTACTTTCCTATGGGTCTTTTTTTGAGGAAAACACTGTTAACCAATGCATTCTTGTGTTCTGTGCGTTTTTAAGCCTTCTCTCGGCCTGAAAACGCCTTAATAGTCAAGAAAGAACCAAAACTTAGTTTGAACAAAAAAGGTTGGAAAACTATTCACAAACCATGATACCATCATAAAACAGATAAATGTACTTTCCTAAGGTGCTAGTTTGAGAAAAACACTGTTAACCAATGCATTCTTGTGTTCTGTGCGTTTTTAGCTTTCTCTCGGCCTGCAAACGCCTTAATAGTCATGAATGCACCAAAACTTGGTTTGAACAAAAAAGGTTGGAAAACTATTAACAAACCATGATACCATCATAAAACAGATGAATGTACTTTCCTGAAGTGCTAGTTTTAGGAGAACACTGTTAACCAATGCATTTTTGTATTCTGTGCGTTCTCGTCCTGCAAACGCCTTAATAGTCAAGTAAGCACCAAAACTTAGTTTGTACAAAAAAGGTTGGAAAACTATTCACGAATCATGATACCATCATGAAAAGGATAAATGTACTTTCCTGAAGTGCTAGTTTGAGGAGAACACTGTTAACCAATGCATTCTTGTGTTCTGTGCGTTTTTCAGCGTTCTCTCGGCCTGCAAACGCCTTAATAGTCCTGAATGCACCAAAACTTAGTTTGAACAAAAAAGGTTGGAAAACTATTCACAAACCATGATACGATCATGAAAAGGATAAATGTACTTTCCTATGGGTCTAGTTTGAGGAAAACACTGTTAACCAATGCATTCTTGTGTTTTGTGCGTTTTTAGCTTTCTCTCGGCCTGCAAACGCCTTAATAGTCATGAATGCACCAAAACTTAGTTTGAACAAAAAAGGTTGGAAAACTATTTACAAACCATGATAACATCATAATACAGATAAATGTACTTTCCTACGGTTCTAGTTTGAGAAAAACACTGGTAACCAATGCATTCTTGTGTTTTGTGCGTTTTTAGCTTTCTCTCGGCCTGCAAACGCCTTAATAGTCATGAATGCACCAAAACTTAGTTTGAACAAAAAAGGTTGGAAAACTATTTACAAACCATGATAACATCATAATACAGATAAATGTACTTTCCTGAAGTGCTAGTTTTAGAACACTGTTAACCAATGCATTCTTGTGTTCTTTGCGTTTTCAGCTTTCTCTCGACCTGAAAACGCCTTAATAGTCATGAATGCACCAAAACTTAGTTTGAACAAAAAAGGTTGGAAAACTATTCACAAACCATGATACCATAATAAAACAGATAAATGTACTTTCCTGAAGTGCTAGTTTTAGGAGAACACTGTTAACCAATGCATTCTTGTGTTCTGTGCGTTCTCGGCCTGAAAACGCCTTAATAGTCAAGTAAGCACCAAAACTTAGTTTGAACAAAAAAGGTTGGAAAACTATTTACAAACCATGATAACATCATAATACAGATAAATGTACTTTCCTATGGTTCTAGTTCGAGAAAAACACTGTTAACCAATGCATTCTTGTGCTTTGTGCGTTTTTAGCTTTCTCTCGGCCTGCAAACGCCTTAATAGTCATGAATGCACCAAAACTTAGTTTGAACAAAAAAGGTTGGAAAACTATTAACAAACCATGATACCATCATAAAACAGATAAATGTACTTTCCTGAAGTGCTAGTTTTAGAACACTGTTAACCAATGCATTCTTGTGTTCTGTGCGTTTTCAGCTTTCTCTCGACCTGAAAACGCCTTAATAGTCATGAATGCACCAAAACTTAGTTTGAACAAAAAAGGTTGGAAAACTATTCACAAACCATGATACCATCATAAAACATATACATTTACTTTCCTGAAGTGCTAGTTTTAGGTAAACACTGTTAACCAATGCATTCTTGTGTTCTGTGCGTTTTCAGCTTTCTCTCTGCCTGAAAACGCCTTAATAGTCATCAATGCACCAAAACTTAGTTTGAACAAAAAAGGTTAGAAAACTATTCACAAACCATGATATCATCATAAAACAGATACATTTAATTTCCTAAGGTGCTAGTTTGAGGAGAACACTGTTAACCAATGCATTCTTGTGTTCTGTGCGTTTTTAGCTTTCTCTCGGCCTGCAAACGCCTTAATAGTCATGAATGCACCAGAACTTAGTTTGAACAAAAAAGGTTGGAAAACTATTAACAGACCATGATACCATCATAAAACAGATAAATGTACTTTCCTGAAGTGCTAGTTTTAGAACACTGTTAACCAATGCATTCTTGTGTTCTGTGCGTTTTCAGCTTTCTCTCGACCTGAAAACGCCTTAATAGTCATGAATGCACCAAAACTTAGTTTGAACAAAAAAGGTTGGAAAACTATTCACAAACCATGATACCATCATAAAACATATACATTTACTTTCCTGAAGTGCTAGTTTTAGGTAAACACTGTTAACCAATGCATTCTTGTGTTCTGTGCGTTTTCAGCTTTCTCTCGGCCTGAAAACGCCTTAATAGTCATCAATGCACCAAAACTTAGTTTGAACAAAAAAGGTTAGAAAACTATTCACAAACCATGATATCATCATAAAACAGATACATTTAATTTCCTAAGGTGCTAGTTTGAGGAGAACACTGTTAACCAATGCATTCTTGTGTTCTGTGCGTTTTTAGCTTTCTCTCGGCCTGCAAACGCCTTAATAGTCATGAATGCACCAGAACTTAGTTTGAACAAAAAAGGTTGGAAAACTATTAACAGACCATGATACCATCATAAAACAGATAAATGTACTTTCCTGAAGTAGTAGTTTTTAGAACACTGTTAACCAATGCATTCTTGTGTTCTGTGCGTTTTCAGCTTTCTCTCGGCCTGAAAACGCCTTAATAGTCATGAATGCACCAAAACTTAGTTTGAACAAAAAAGGTTGGAAAACTATTCACAAACCATGATACCATCATAAAACAGATAAATTTAATTTCCTAAGGTGCTAGTTTGAGGAAAACACTGTTAACCAATGCATTCTTGTGTTCTGTGCGTTTTTAGCTTTCTCTCGGCCTGCAAACTTCTTAATAGTCATGAATGCACCAAAACTTAGTTTGAACAAAAAAGGTTGGAAAACTATTCACAAACCATGATAACATCATAAAACAGATAAATGTACTTTCCTGAAGTAGTAGTTTTTAGAACACTGTTAACCAATGCATTCTTGTGTTCTGTGCGTTTTTAAGCCTTCTCTCGGCCTGCAAACTTCTTAATAGTCATGAATGCACCAAAACTTAGTTTGAACAAAAAAGGTTGGAAAACTATTTACAAACCATGATAACATCATAATACAGATAAATGTACTTTCCTATGGTTCTAGTTCGAGAAAAACACTGTTAACCAATGCATTCTTGTGCTTTGTGCGTTTTTAGCTTTCTCTCGGCCTGCAAACGCCTTAATAGTCATGAATGCACCAAAACTTAGTTTGAACAAAAAAGGTTGGAAAACTATTAACAAACCATGATACCATCATAAAACAGATAAATGTACTTTCCTGAAGTGCTAGTTTTAGAACACTGTTAACCAATGCATTCTTGTGTTCTGTGCGTTTTCAGCTTTCTCTCGACCTGAAAACGCCTTAATAGTCATGAATGCACCAAAACTTAGTTTGAACAAAAAAGGTTGGAAAACTATTCACAAACCATGATACCATAATAAAACAGATAAATGTACTTTCCTGAAGTGCTAGTTTTAGGAGAACACTGTTAACCAATGCATTCTTGTGTTCTGTGCGTTCTCGGCCTGAAAACGCCTTAATAGTCATGAATGCACCAAAACTTAGTTTGAACAAAAAAGGTTGGAAAACTATTAACAAACCATGATACCATCATAAAACAGATAAATGTACTTTCCTGAAGTGCTAGTTTTAGAACACTGTTAACCAATGCATTCTTGTGTTCTGTGCGTTTTCAGCTTTCTCTCGACCTGAAAACGCCTTAATAGTCATGAATGCACCAAAACTTAGTTTGAACAAAAAAGGTTGGAAAACTATTCACAAACCATGATACCATCATAAAACATATACATTTACTTTCCTGAAGTGCTAGTTTTAGGTAAACACTGTTAACCAATGCATTCTTGTGTTCTGTGCGTTTTCAGCTTTCTCTCGGCCTGAAAACGCCTTAATAGTCATCAATGCACCAAAACTTAGTTTGAACAAAAAAGGTTAGAAAACTATTCACAAACCATGATATCATCATAAAACAGATACATTTAATTTCCTAAGGTGCTAGTTTGAGGAGAACACTGTTAACCAATGCATTCTTGTGTTCTGTGCGTTTTTAGCTTTCTCTCGGCCTGCAAACGCCTTAATAGTCATGAATGCACCAGAACTTAGTTTGAACAAAAAAGGTTGGAAAACTATTAACAGACCATGATACCATCATAAAACAGATAAATGTACTTTCCTGAAGTAGTAGTTTTTAGAACACTGTTAACCAATGCATTCTTGTGTTCTGTGCGTTTTCAGCTTTCTCTCGGCCTGAAAACGCCTTAATAGTCATGAATGCACCAAAACTTAGTTTGAACAAAAAAGGTTGGAAAACTATTCACAAACCATGATACCATCATAAAACATATACATTTACTTTCCTGAAGTGCTAGTTTTAGGTAAACACTGTTAACCAATGCATTCTTGTGTTCTGTGCGTTTTCAGCTTTCTCTCGGCCTGAAAACGCCTTAATAGTCATCAATGCACCAAAACTTAGTTTGAACAAAAAAGGTTAGAAAACTATTCACAAACCATGATATCATCATAAAACAGATACATTTAATTTCCTAAGGTGCTAGTTTGAGGAGAACACTGTTAACCAATGCATTCTTGTGTTCTGTGCGTTTTTAGCTTTCTCTCGGCCTGCAAACGCCTTAATAGTCATGAATGCACCAGAACTTAGTTTGAACAAAAAAGGTTGGAAAACTATTAACAGACCATGATACCATCATAAAACAGATAAATGTACTTTCCTGAAGTAGTAGTTTTTAGAACACTGTTAACCAATGCATTCTTGTGTTCTGTGCGTTTTCAGCTTTCTCTCGGCCTGAAAACGCCTTAATAGTCATGAATGCACCAAAACTTAGTTTGAACAAAAAAGGTTGGAAAACTATTCACAAACCATGATACCATCATAAAACAGATAAATTTAATTTCCTAAGGTGCTAGTTTGAGGAAAACACTGTTAACCAATGCATTCTTGTGTTCTGTGCGTTTTTAGCTTTCTCTCGGCCTGCAAACTTCTTAATAGTCATGAATGCACCAAAACTTAGTTTGAACAAAAAAGGTTGGAAAACTATTTACAAACCATGATAACATCATAATACAGATAAATGTACTTTCCTATGGTTCTAGTTCGAGAAAAACACTGTTAACCAATGCATTCTTGTGCTTTGTGCGTTTTTAGCTTTCTCTCGGCCTGCAAACGCCTTAATAGTCATGAATGCACCAAAACTTAGTTTGAACAAAAAAGGTTGGAAAACTATTAACAAACCATGATACCATCATAAAACAGATAAATGTACTTTCCTGAAGTGCTAGTTTTAGAACACTGTTAACCAATGCATTCTTGTGTTCTGTGCGTTTTCAGCTTTCTCTCGACCTGAAAACGCCTTAATAGTCATGAATGCACCAAAACTTAGTTTGAACAAAAAAGGTTGGAAAACTATTCACAAACCATGATACCATCATAAAACAGATACATTTAATTTCCTACGGTGCTAGTTTGAGGAAAACACTGTTAACCAATGCATTCTTGTGTTCTGTGCGTTTTTAGCTTTCTCTCGGCCTGCAAACGCCTTAATAGTCATGAATGGACCAAAACTTAGTTTGAACAAAAAAGGTTGGAAAACTATTAACAAACCACGATACCATCATAAAACAGATAAATGTACTTTCCTGAAGTGCTAGTTTTAGGAGAACACTGTTAACCAATGCATTTTTGTATTCTGTGCGTTCTCGTCCTGAAAACGCCTTAATAGTCAAGTAAGCACCAAAACTTAGTTTGTACAAAAAAGGTTGGAAAACTATTCACGAATCATGATACCATCATGAAAAGGATAAATGTACTTTCCTGAAGTGCTAGTTTGAGGAGAACACTGTTAACCAATGCATTCTTGTGTTCTGTGCGTTTTTCAGCGTTCTCCCGGCCTGCAAACGCCTTAATAGTCCTGAATGCACCAAAACTTAGTTTGAACAAAAAAGGTTGGAAAACTATTTACAAACCATGATAACATCATAATACAGATAAATGTACTTTCCTACGGTTCTAGTTTGAGAAAAACACTGGTAACCAATGCATTCTTGTGTTTTGTGCGTTTTTAGCTTTCTCTCGGCCTGCAAACGCCTTAATAGTCATGAATGCACCAAAACTTAGTTTGAACAAAAAAGGTTGGAAAACTTTTACAAACCATGATAACATAATAATACAGATAAATGTACTTTCCTATGGTTCTAGTTTGAGAAAAAACTGTTAACCAATGCATTCTTGTGCTTTGTGCGTTTTTAGCTTTCTCTCGGCCTGCAAACGCCTTAATAGTCATGAATGCACCAAAACTTAGTTTGAACAAAAAAGGTTGGAAAACTATTAACAAACCATGATACCATCATAAAACAGATAAATGTACTTTCCTGAAGTGCTAGTTTTAGAACACTGTTAACCAATGCATTCTTGTGTTCTGTGCGTTTTCAGCTTTCTCTCGACCTGAAAACGCCTTAATAGTCATGAATGCACCAAAACTTAGTTTGAACAAAAAAGGTTGGAAAACTATTCACAAACCATGATACCATAATAAAACAGATAAATGTACTTTCCTGAAGTGCTAGTTTTAGGAGAACACTGTTAACCAATGCATTCTTGTGTTCTGTGCGTTCTCGGCCTGAAAACGCCTTAATAGTCAAGTAAGCACCAAAACTTAGTTTGAACAAAAAAGGTTGGAAAACTATTCACGAATCATGATACCATCATAAAAAAGCTAAATATACTTTCCTGAGGTGCTAGTTTGAGGAGAACACTGTTAACCAATGCATTCTTGTGTTCTGTGCGTTTTTCAGCGTTCTCTCGGCCTGCAAACGCCTTAATAGTCCTCAATGCACCAAAACTTAGTTTGAACAAAAAAGGTTGGAAAACTATTCACAAACCATGATAACATCATAAAACAGATAAATGTACTTTCCTGAAGTAGTAGTTTTTAGAACACTGTTAACCAATGCATTCTTGTGTTCTGTGCGTTTTTAAGCTTTCTCTCGGCCTGCAAACGCCTTAATAGTCATGAATGCACCAAAACTTAGTTTGAACAAAAAAGGTTGGAAAACTATTAACAAACCATGATACCATCATAAAACAGATAAATGTACTTTCCTGAAGTGCTAGTTTTAGAACACTGTTAACCAATGCATTCTTGTGTTCTGTGCGTTTTCAGCTTTCTCTCGACCTGAAAACGCCTTAATAGTCATGAATGCACCAAAACTTAGTTTGAACAAAAAAGGTTGGAAAACTATTCACAAACCATGATACCATCATAAAACAGATACATTTACTTTCCTGAAGTGCTAGTTTTAGGTAAACACTTGTTAACCAATGCATTCTTGTGTTCTGTGCGTTTTCAGCTTTCTCTCGGCCTGAAAACGCCTTAATAGTCATGAATGCACCAAAACTTAGTTTGAACAAAAAAGGTTGGAAAACTATTCACAAACCATGATACCATAATAAAACAGATAAATGTACTTTCCTGAAGTGCTAGTTTTAGGAGAACACTGTTAACCAATGCATTCTTGTGTTCTGTGCGTTCTCGGCCTGAAAACGCCTTAATAGTCAAGTAAGCACCAAAACTTAGTTTGAACAAAAAAGGTTGGAAAACTATTCACGAATCATGATACCATCATAAAAAAGCTAAATGTACTTTCCTGAGGTGCTAGTTTGAGGAGAACACTGTTAACCAATGCATTCTTGTGTTCTGTGCGTTTTTCAGCGTTCTCTCGGCCTGCAAACGCCTTAATAGTCCTGAATGCACCAAAACTTAGTTTGAACAAAAAAGGTTGGAAAACTATTCACAAACCATGATACGATCATGAAAAGGATAAATGTACTTTCCTATGGGTCTAGTTTGAGGAAAACACTGTTAACCAATGCATTCTTGTGTTCTGTGCGTTTTTAAGCCTTCTCTCGGCCTGAAAACGCCTTAATAGTCAAGAAAGAACCAAAACTTAGTTTGAACAAAAAAGGTTGGAAAACTATTCACAAACCATGATACCATCATAAAACAGATAAATGTACTTTCCTAAGGTGCTAGTTTGAGAAAAACACTGTTAACCAATGCATTCTTGTGTTCTGTGCGTTTTTAGCTTTCTCTCGGCCTGCAAACGCCTTAATAGTCATGAATGCACCAAAACTTGGTTTGAACAAAAAAGGTTGGAAAACTATTAACAAACCATGATACCATCATAAAACAGATAAATGTACTTTCCTGAAGTGCTAGTTTTAGGAGAACACTGTTAACCAATGCATTTTTGTATTCTGTGCGTTCTCGTCCTGAAAACGCCTTAATAGTCAAGTAAGCACCAAAACTTAGTTTGTACAAAAAAGGTTGGAAAACTATTCACGAATCATGATACCATCATGAAAAGGATAAATGTACTTTCCTGAAGTGCTAGTTTGAGGAGAACACTGTTAACCAATGCATTCTTGTGTTCTGTGCGTTTTTCAGCGTTCTCCCGGCCTGCAAACGCCTTAATAGTCCTGAATGCACCAAAACTTAGTTTGAACAAAAAAGGTTGGAAAACTATTTACAAACCACGATAACATCATAATACAGATAAATGTACTTTCCTACGGTTCTAGTTTGAGAAAAACACTGTTAACCAATGCATTCTTGTGTTCTGTGCGTTTTTAGCTTTCTCTCGGCCTGCAAACGCCTTAATAGTCATGAATGCACCAAAACTTGGTTTGAACAAAAAAGGTTGGAAAACTATTAACAAACCATGATACCATCATAAAACAGATAAATGTACTTTCCTGAAGTGCTAGTTTTAGGAGAACACTGTTAACCAATGCATTTTTGTATTCTGTGCGTTCTCGTCCTGAAAACGCCTTAATAGTCAAGTAAGCACCAAAACTTAGTTTGTACAAAAAAGGTTGGAAAACTATTCACGAATCATGATACCATCATGAAAAGGATAAATGTACTTTCCTGAAGTGCTAGTTTGAGGAGAACACTGTTAACCAATGCATTCTTGTGTTCTGTGCGTTTTTCAGCGTTCTCCCGGCCTGCAAACGCCTTAATAGTCCTGAATGCACCAAAACTTAGTTTGAACAAAAAAGGTTGGAAAACTATTTACAAACCATGATAACATCATAATACAGATAAATGTACTTTCCTACGGTTCTAGTTTGAGAAAAACACTGGTAACCAATGCATTCTTGTGTTTTGTGCGTTTTTAGCTTTCTCTCGGCCTGCAAACGCCTTAATAGTCATGAATGCACCAAAACTTAGTTTGAACAAAAAAGGTTGGAAAACTATTCACAAACCATGATACCATCATAAAACAGATACATTTACTTTCCTGAAGTGCTAGTTTTAGGTAAACACTGTTAACCAATGCATTCTTGTGTTCTGTGCGTTTTCAGCTTTCTCTCGGCCTGAAAACGCCTTAATAGTCATGAATGCACCAAAACTTAGTTTGAACAAAAAAGGTTGGAAAACTATTAACAAACCATGATACCATCATAAAACAGATAAATGTACTTTCCTGAAGTGCTAGTTTTAGAACACTGTTAACCAATGCATTCTTGTGTTCTGTGCGTTTTCAGCTTTCTCTCGACCTAAAAACGCCTTAATAGTCATGAATGCACCAAAACTTAGTTTGAACAAAAAAGGTTGGAAAACTATTCACAAACCATGATACCATCATAAAACAGATACATTTACTTTCCTGAAGTGCTAGTTTTAGGTAAACACTGTTAACCAATGCATTCTTGTGTTCTGTGCGTTTTCAGCTTTCTCTCGGCCTGAAAACGCCTTAATAGTCATGAATGCACCAAAACTTAGTTTGAACAAAAAAGGTTGGAAAACTATTCACAAACCATGATACCATAATAAAACAGATAAATGTACTTTCCTGAAGTGCTAGTTTTAGGAGAACACTGTTAACCAATGCATTCTTGTGTTCTGTGCGTTCTCGGCCTGAAAACGCCTTAATAGTCAAGTAAGCACCAAAACTTAGTTTGAACAAAAAAGGTTGGAAAACTATTCACGAATCATGATACCATCATAAAAAAGCTAAATGTACTTTCCTGAGGTGCTAGTTTGAGGAGAACACTGTTAACCAATGCATTCTTGTGTTCTGTGCGTTTTTCAGCGTTCTCTCGGCCTGCAAACGCCTTAATAGTCCTGAATGCACCAAAACTTAGTTTGAACAAAAAAGGTTGGAAAACTATTCACAAACCATGATACGATCATGAAAAGGATAAATGTACTTTCCTATGGGTCTAGTTTGAGGAAAACACTGGTAACCAATGCATTCTTGTGATCTGTGCGTTTTTAGCTTTCTCTCGGCCTGCAAACGCCTTAATAGTCATGAATGCACCAAAACTTAGTTTGAACAAAAAAGGTTGGAAAACTATTTACAAACCATGATAACATCATAATACAGATAAATGTACTTTCCTACGGTTCTAGTTTGAGAAAAACACTGGTAACCAATGCATTCTTGTGTTTTGTGCGTTTTTAGCTTTCTCTCGGCCTGCAAACGCCTTAATAGTCATGAATGCACCAAAACTTAGTTTGAACAAAAAAGGTTGGAAAACTATTTACAAACCATGATAACATCATAATACAGATAAATGTACTTTCCTGAAGTGCTAGTTTTAGAACACTGTTAACCAATGCATTCTTGTGTTCTGTGCGTTTTTAGCTTTCTCTCGGCCTGCAAACGCCTTAATAGTCATGAATGCACCAAAACTTGGTTTGAACAAAAAAGGTTGGAAAACTATTAACAAACCATGATACCATCATAAAACAGATAAATGTACTTTCCTGAAGTGCTAGTTTTAGGAGAACACTGTTAACCAATGCATTTTTGTATTCTGTGCGTTCTCGTCCTGAAAACGCCTTAATAGTCAAGTAAGCACCAAAACTTAGTTTGTACAAAAAAGGTTGGAAAACTATTCACGAATCATGATACCATCATGAAAAGGATAAATGTACTTTCCTGAAGTGCTAGTTTGAGGAGAACACTGTTAACCAATGCATTCTTGTGTTCTGTGCGTTTTTCAGCGTTCTCCCGGCCTGCAAACGCCTTAATAGTCCTGAATGCACCAAAACTTAGTTTGAACAAAAAAGGTTGGAAAACTATTTACAAACCATGATAACATCATAATACAGATAAATGTACTTTCCTACGGTTCTAGTTTGAGAAAAACACTGGTAACCAATGCATTCTTGTGTTTTGTGCGTTTTTAGCTTTCTCTCGGCCTGCAAACGCCTTAATAGTCATGAATGCACCAAAACTTAGTTTGAACAAAAAAGGTTGGAAAACTATTCACAAACCATGATACCATCATAAAACAGATACATTTACTTTCCTGAAGTGCTAGTTTTAGGTAAACACTGTTAACCAATGCATTCTTGTGTTCTGTGCGTTTTCAGCTTTCTCTCGGCCTGAAAACGCCTTAATAGTCATGAATGCACCAAAACTTAGTTTGAACAAAAAAGGTTGGAAAACTATTAACAAACCATGATACCATCATAAAACAGATAAATGTACTTTCCTGAAGTGCTAGTTTTAGAACACTGTTAACCAATGCATTCTTGTGTTCTGTGCGTTTTCAGCTTTCTCTCGACCTAAAAACGCCTTAATAGTCATGAATGCACCAAAACTTAGTTTGAACAAAAAAGGTTGGAAAACTATTCACAAACCATGATACCATCATAAAACAGATACATTTACTTTCCTGAAGTGCTAGTTTTAGGTAAACACTGTTAACCAATGCATTCTTGTGTTCTGTGCGTTTTCAGCTTTCTCTCGGCCTGAAAACGCCTTAATAGTCATGAATGCACCAAAACTTAGTTTGAACAAAAAAGGTTGGAAAACTATTCACAAACCATGATACCATAATAAAACAGATAAATGTACTTTCCTGAAGTGCTAGTTTTAGGAGAACACTGTTAACCAATGCATTCTTGTGTTCTGTGCGTTCTCGGCCTGAAAACGCCTTAATAGTCAAGTAAGCACCAAAACTTAGTTTGAACAAAAAAGGTTGGAAAACTATTCACGAATCATGATACCATCATAAAAAAGCTAAATGTACTTTCCTGAGGTGCTAGTTTGAGGAGAACACTGTTAACCAATGCATTCTTGTGTTCTGTGCGTTTTTCAGCGTTCTCTCGGCCTGCAAACGCCTTAATAGTCCTGAATGCACCAAAACTTAGTTTGAACAAAAAAGGTTGGAAAACTATTCACAAACCATGATACGATCATGAAAAGGATAAATGTACTTTCCTATGGGTCTAGTTTGAGGAAAACACTGTTAACCAATGCATTCTTGTGTTCTGTGCGTTTTTAAGCCTTCTCTCGGCCTGAAAACGCCTTAATAGTCAAGAAAGAACCAAAACTTAGTTTGAACAAAAAAGGTTGGAAAACTATTCACAAACCATGATACCATCATAAAACAGATAAATGTACTTTCCTAAGGTGCTAGTTTGAGAAAAACACTGTTAACCAATGCATTCTTGTGTTCTGTGCGTTTTTAGCTTTCTCTCGGCCTGCAAACGCCTTAATAGTCATGAATGCACCAAAACTTGGTTTGAACAAAAAAGGTTGGAAAACTATTAACAAACCATGATACCATCATAAAACAGATAAATGTACTTTCCTGAAGTGCTAGTTTTAGGAGAACACTGTTAACCAATGCATTTTTGTATTCTGTGCGTTCTCGTCCTGAAAACGCCTTAATAGTCAAGTAAGCACCAAAACTTAGTTTGTACAAAAAAGGTTGGAAAACTATTCACGAATCATGATACCATCATGAAAAGGATAAATGTACTTTCCTGAAGTGCTAGTTTGAGGAGAACACTGTTAACCAATGCATTCTTGTGTTCTGTGCGTTTTTCAGCGTTCTCCCGGCCTGCAAACGCCTTAATAGTCCTGAATGCACCAAAACTTAGTTTGAACAAAAAAGGTTGGAAAACTATTTACAAACCATGATAACATCATAATACAGATAAATGTACTTTCCTACGGTTCTAGTTTGAGAAAAACACTGGTAACCAATGCATTCTTGTGTTTTGTGCGTTTTTAGCTTTCTCTCGGCCTGCAAACGCCTTAATAGTCATGAATGCACCAAAACTTAGTTTGAACAAAAAAGGTTGGAAAACTATTCACAAACCATGATACCATCATAAAACAGATACATTTACTTTCCTGAAGTGCTAGTTTTAGGTAAACACTGTTAACCAATGCATTCTTGTGTTCTGTGCGTTTTCAGCTTTCTCTCGGCCTGAAAACGCCTTAATAGTCATGAATGCACCAAAACTTAGTTTGAACAAAAAAGGTTGGAAAACTATTCACAAACCATGATACCATAATAAAACAGATAAATGTACTTTCCTGAAGTGCTAGTTTTAGGAGAACACTGTTAACCAATGCATTCTTGTGTTCTGTGCGTTCTCGGCCTGAAAACGCCTTAATAGTCAAGTAAGCACCAAAACTTAGTTTGAACAAAAAAGGTTGGAAAACTATTCACGAATCATGATACCATCATAAAAAAGCTAAATGTACTTTCCTGAGGTGCTAGTTTGAGGAGAACACTGTTAACCAATGCATTCTTGTGTTCTGTGCGTTTTTCAGCGTTCTCTCGGCCTGCAAACGCCTTAATAGTCCTGAATGCACCAAAACTTAGTTTGAACAAAAAAGGTTGGAAAACTATTCACAAACCATGATACGATCATGAAAAGGATAAATGTACTTTCCTATGGGTCTAGTTTGAGGAAAACACTGTTAACCAATGCATTCTTGTGTTTTGTGCGTTTTTAGCTTTCTCTCGGCCTGCAAACGCCTTAATAGTCATGAATGCACCAAAACTTAGTTTGAACAAAAAAGGTTGGAAAACTATTTACAAACCAT
Source organism: Gasterosteus aculeatus (assembly GCF_964276395.1). Taxonomy (NCBI): domain Eukaryota; kingdom Metazoa; phylum Chordata; class Actinopteri; order Perciformes; family Gasterosteidae; genus Gasterosteus; species Gasterosteus aculeatus. The sequence continues at coordinate 24,333,600 of NC_135691.1, forward strand.
GATAACATCATAATACAGATAAATGTACTTTCCTACGGTTCTAGTTTGAGAAAAACACTGGTAACCAATGCATTCTTGTGTTTTGTGCGTTTTTAGCTTTCTCTCGGCCTGCAAACGCCTTAATAGTCATGAATGCACCAAAACTTAGTTTGAACAAAAAAGGTTGGAAAACTATTTACAAACCATGATAACATCATAATACAGATAAATGTACTTTCCTGAAGTGCTAGTTTTAGAACACTGTTAACCAATGCATTCTTGTGTTCTGTGCGTTTTCAGCTTTCTCTCGACCTGAAAACGCCTTAATAGTCATGAATGCACCAAAACTTAGTTTGAACAAAAAAGGTTGGAAAACTATTCACAAACCATGATACCATAATAAAACAGATAAATGTACTTTCCTGAAGTGCTAGTTTTAGGAGAACACTGTTAACCAATGCATTCTTGTGTTCTGTGCGTTCTCGGCCTGAAAACGCCTTAATAGTCAAGTAAGCACCAAAACTTAGTTTGAACAAAAAAGGTTGGAAAACTATTCACGAATCATGATACCATCATAAAAAAGCTAAATATACTTTCCTGAGGTGCTAGTTTGAGGAGAACACTGTTAACCAATGCATTCTTGTGTTCTGTGCGTTTTTCAGCGTTCTCTCGGCCTGCAAACGCCTTAATAGTCCTCAATGCACCAAAACTTAGTTTGGACAAAAAAGGTTGGAAAACTATTCACAAACCATGATACCATCATGAAACAGATAAATGTACTTTCCTAAGGTGCTAGTTTGAGAAAAAACTGTTAACCAATGCATTCTTGTGTTCTGTGCGTTTTTCAGCGTTCTCTCGGCCTGCAAACACCTTAATAGTCATGAATGCACCAAAACTTAGTTTGAACAAAAAAGGTTGGAAAACTATTCACAAACCATGATAACATCATAAAACAGATAAATGTACTTTCCTGAAGTAGTAGTTTTTAGAACACTGTTAACCAATGCATTCTTGTGTTCTGTGCGTTTTTAAGCCTTCTCTCGGCCTGCAAACTTCTTAATAGTCATGAATGCACCAAAACTTAGTTTGAACAAAAAAGGTTGGAAAACTATTTACAAACCATGATACCATCATAAAACAGATAAATGTACTTTCCTGAAGTGCTAGTTTTAGAACACTGTTAACCAATGCATTCTTGTGTTCTGTGCGTTTTCAGCTTTCTCTCGACCTGAAAACGCCTTAATAGTCATGAATGCACCAAAACTTAGTTTGAACAAAAAAGGTTGGGAAACTATTCACAAACCATGATACCATCATAAAACATATACATTTACTTTCCTGAAGTGCTAGTTTTAGGTAAACACTGTTAACCAATGCATTCTTGTGTTCTGTGCGTTTTCAGCTTTCTCTCGGCCTGAAAACGCCTTAATAGTCATCAATGCACCAAAACTTAGTTTGAACAAAAAAGGTTAGAAAACTATTCACAAACCATGATATCATCATAAAACAGATACATTTAATTTCCTAAGGTGCTAGTTTGAGGAGAACACTGTTAACCAATGCATTCTTGTGTTCTGTGCGTTTTTAGCTTTCTCTCGGCCTGCAAACGCCTTAATAGTCATGAATGCACCAGAACTTAGTTTGAACAAAAAAGGTTGGAAAACTATTAACAGACCATGATACCATCATAAAACAGATAAATGTACTTTCCTGAAGTAGTAGTTTTTAGAACACTGTTAACCAATGCATTCTTGTGTTCTGTGCGTTTTCAGCTTTCTCTCGGCCTGAAAACGCCTTAATAGTCATGAATGCACCAAAACTTAGTTTGAACAAAAAAGGTTGGAAAACTATTCACAAACCATGATACCATCATAAAACAGATAAATTTAATTTCCTAAGGTGCTAGTTTGAGGAAAACACTGTTAACCAATGCATTCTTGTGTTCTGTGCGTTTTTAGCTTTCTCTCGGCCTGCAAACTTCTTAATAGTCATGAATGCACCAAAACTTAGTTTGAACAAAAAAGGTTGGAAAACTATTCACAAACCATGATAACATCATAAAACAGATAAATGTACTTTCCTGAAGTAGTAGTTTTTAGAACACTGTTAACCAATGCATTCTTGTGTTCTGTGCGTTTTTAAGCCTTCTCTCGGCCTGCAAACTTCTTAATAGTCATGAATGCACCAAAACTTAGTTTGAACAAAAAAGGTTGGAAAACTATTTACAAACCATGATACCATCATAAAACAGATAAATGTACTTTCCTGAAGTGCTAGTTTTAGAACACTGTTAACCAATGCATTCTTGTGTTCTGTGCGTTTTCAGCTTTCTCTCGACCTGAAAACGCCTTAATAGTCATGAATGCACCAAAACTTAGTTTGAACAAAAAAGGTTGGAAAACTATTCACAAACCATGATACCATCATAAAACATATACATTTACTTTCCTGAAGTGCTAGTTTTAGGTAAACACTGTTAACCAATGCATTCTTGTGTTCTGTGCGTTTTCAGCTTTCTCTCGGCCTGAAAACGCCTTAATAGTCATCAATGCACCAAAACTTAGTTTGAACAAAAAAGGTTAGAAAACTATTCACAAACCATGATATCATCATAAAACAGATACATTTAATTTCCTAAGGTGCTAGTTTGAGGAGAACACTGTTAACCAATGCATTCTTGTGTTCTGTGCGTTTTTAGCTTTCTCTCGGCCTGCAAACGCCTTAATAGTCATGAATGCACCAAAACTTGGTTTGAACAAAAAAGGTTGGAAAACTATTAACAAACCATGATACCATCATAAAACAGATAAATGTACTTTCCTGAAGTGCTAGTTTTAGGAGAACACTGTTAACCAATGCATTTTTGTATTCTGTGCGTTCTCGTCCTGAAAACGCCTTAATAGTCAAGTAAGCACCAAAACTTAGTTTGTACAAAAAAGGTTGGAAAACTATTCACGAATCATGATACCATCATGAAAAGGATAAATGTACTTTCCTGAAGTGCTAGTTTGAGGAGAACACTGTTAACCAATGCATTCTTGTGTTCTGTGCGTTTTTCAGCGTTCTCCCGGCCTGCAAACGCCTTAATAGTCCTGAATGCACCAAAACTTAGTTTGAACAAAAAAGGTTGGAAAACTATTTACAAACCATGATAACATCATAATACAGATAAATGTACTTTCCTACGGTTCTAGTTTGAGAAAAACACTGGTAACCAATGCATTCTTGTGTTTTGTGCGTTTTTAGCTTTCTCTCGGCCTGCAAACGCCTTAATAGTCATGAATGCACCAAAACTTAGTTTGAACAAAAAAGGTTGGAAAACTATTCACAAACCATGATACCATCATAAAACAGATACATTTACTTTCCTGAAGTGCTAGTTTTAGGTAAACACTGTTAACCAATGCATTCTTGTGTTCTGTGCGTTTTCAGCTTTCTCTCGGCCTGAAAACGCCTTAATAGTCATGAATGCACCAAAACTTAGTTTGAACAAAAAAGGTTGGAAAACTATTAACAAACCATGATACCATCATAAAACAGATAAATGTACTTTCCTGAAGTGCTAGTTTTAGAACACTGTTAACCAATGCATTCTTGTGTTCTGTGCGTTTTCAGCTTTCTCTCGACCTAAAAACGCCTTAATAGTCATGAATGCACCAAAACTTAGTTTGAACAAAAAAGGTTGGAAAACTATTCACAAACCATGATACCATCATAAAACAGATACATTTACTTTCCTGAAGTGCTAGTTTTAGGTAAACACTGTTAACCAATGCATTCTTGTGTTCTGTGCGTTTTCAGCTTTCTCTCGGCCTGAAAACGCCTTAATAGTCATGAATGCACCAAAACTTAGTTTGAACAAAAAAGGTTGGAAAACTATTCACAAACCATGATACCATAATAAAACAGATAAATGTACTTTCCTGAAGTGCTAGTTTTAGGAGAACACTGTTAACCAATGCATTCTTGTGTTCTGTGCGTTCTCGGCCTGAAAACGCCTTAATAGTCAAGTAAGCACCAAAACTTAGTTTGAACAAAAAAGGTTGGAAAACTATTCACGAATCATGATACCATCATAAAAAAGCTAAATGTACTTTCCTGAGGTGCTAGTTTGAGGAGAACACTGTTAACCAATGCATTCTTGTGTTCTGTGCGTTTTTCAGCGTTCTCTCGGCCTGCAAACGCCTTAATAGTCCTGAATGCACCAAAACTTAGTTTGAACAAAAAAGGTTGGAAAACTATTCACAAACCATGATACGATCATGAAAAGGATAAATGTACTTTCCTATGGGTCTAGTTTGAGGAAAACACTGTTAACCAATGCATTCTTGTGTTCTGTGCGTTTTTAAGCCTTCTCTCGGCCTGAAAACGCCTTAATAGTCAAGAAAGAACCAAAACTTAGTTTGAACAAAAAAGGTTGGAAAACTATTCACAAACCATGATACCATCATAAAACAGATAAATGTACTTTCCTAAGGTGCTAGTTTGAGAAAAACACTGTTAACCAATGCATTCTTGTGTTCTGTGCGTTTTTAGCTTTCTCTCGGCCTGCAAACGCCTTAATAGTCATGAATGCACCAAAACTTGGTTTGAACAAAAAAGGTTGGAAAACTATTAACAAACCATGATACCATCATAAAACAGATAAATGTACTTTCCTGAAGTGCTAGTTTTAGGAGAACACTGTTAACCAATGCATTTTTGTATTCTGTGCGTTCTCGTCCTGAAAACGCCTTAATAGTCAAGTAAGCACCAAAACTTAGTTTGTACAAAAAAGGTTGGAAAACTATTCACGAATCATGATACCATCATAAAAAGGATAAATGTACTTTCCTGAAGTGCTAGTTTGAGGAGAACACTGTTAACCAATGCATTCTTGTGTTCTGTGCGTTTTTCAGCGTTCTCCCGGCCTGCAAACGCCTTAATAGTCCTGAATGCACCAAAACTTAGTTTGAACAAAAAAGGTTGGAAAACTATTTACAAACCATGATAACATCATAATACAGATAAATGTACTTTCCTACGGTTCTAGTTTGAGAAAAACACTGGTAACCAATGCATTCTTGTGTTTTGTGCGTTTTTAGCTTTCTCTCGGCCTGCAAACGCCTTAATAGTCATGAATGCACCAAAACTTAGTTTGAACAAAAAAGGTTGGAAAACTATTCACAAACCATGATACCATCATAAAACAGATACATTTACTTTCCTGAAGTGCTAGTTTTAGGTAAACACTGTTAACCAATGCATTCTTGTGTTCTGTGCGTTTTCAGCTTTCTCTCGGCCTGAAAACGCCTTAATAGTCATGAATGCACCAAAACTTAGTTTGAACAAAAAAGGTTGGAAAACTATTCACAAACCATGATACCATCATAAAACATATACATTTACTTTCCTGAAGTGCTAGTTTTAGGTAAACACTGTTAACCAATGCATTCTTGTGTTCTGTGCGTTTTCAGCTTTCTCTCGGCCTGAAAACGCCTTAATAGTCATCAATGCACCAAAACTTAGTTTGAACAAAAAAGGTTAGAAAACTATTTACAAACCATGATAACATCATAATACAGATAAATGTACTTTCCTGAAGTGCTAGTTTTAGAACACTGTTAACCAATGCATTCTTGTGTTCTGTGCGTTTTTAGCTTTCTCTCGGCCTGCAAACGCCTTAATAGTCATGAATGCACCAAAACTTGGTTTGAACAAAAAAGGTTGGAAAACTATTAACAAACCATGATACCATCATAAAACAGATAAATGTACTTTCCTGAAGTGCTAGTTTTAGGAGAACACTGTTAACCAATGCATTTTTGTATTCTGTGCGTTCTCGTCCTGAAAACGCCTTAATAGTCAAGTAAGCACCAAAACTTAGTTTGTACAAAAAAGGTTGGAAAACTATTCACGAATCATGATACCATCATGAAAAGGATAAATGTACTTTCCTGAAGTGCTAGTTTGAGGAGAACACTGTTAACCAATGCATTCTTGTGTTCTGTGCGTTTTTCAGCGTTCTCCCGGCCTGCAAACGCCTTAATAGTCCTGAATGCACCAAAACTTAGTTTGAACAAAAAAGGTTGGAAAACTATTTACAAACCATGATAACATCATAATACAGATAAATGTACTTTCCTACGGTTCTAGTTTGAGAAAAACACTGGTAACCAATGCATTCTTGTGTTTTGTGCGTTTTTAGCTTTCTCTCGGCCTGCAAACGCCTTAATAGTCATGAATGCACCAAAACTTAGTTTGAACAAAAAAGGTTGGAAAACTATTCACAAACCATGATACCATCATAAAACAGATACATTTACTTTCCTGAAGTGCTAGTTTTAGGTAAACACTGTTAACCAATGCATTCTTGTGTTCTGTGCGTTTTCAGCTTTCTCTCGGCCTGAAAACGCCTTAATAGTCATGAATGCACCAAAACTTAGTTTGAACAAAAAAGGTTGGAAAACTATTAACAAACCATGATACCATCATAAAACAGATAAATGTACTTTCCTGAAGTGCTAGTTTTAGAACACTGTTAACCAATGCATTCTTGTGTTCTGTGCGTTTTCAGCTTTCTCTCGACCTAAAAACGCCTTAATAGTCATGAATGCACCAAAACTTAGTTTGAACAAAAAAGGTTGGAAAACTATTCACAAACCATGATACCATCATAAAACAGATACATTTACTTTCCTGAAGTGCTAGTTTTAGGTAAACACTGTTAACCAATGCATTCTTGTGTTCTGTGCGTTTTCAGCTTTCTCTCGGCCTGAAAACGCCTTAATAGTCATGAATGCACCAAAACTTAGTTTGAACAAAAAAGGTTGGAAAACTATTCACAAACCATGATACCATAATAAAACAGATAAATGTACTTTCCTGAAGTGCTAGTTTTAGGAGAACACTGTTAACCAATGCATTCTTGTGTTCTGTGCGTTCTCGGCCTGAAAACGCCTTAATAGTCAAGTAAGCACCAAAACTTAGTTTGAACAAAAAAGGTTGGAAAACTATTCACGAATCATGATACCATCATAAAAAAGCTAAATGTACTTTCCTGAGGTGCTAGTTTGAGGAGAACACTGTTAACCAATGCATTCTTGTGTTCTGTGCGTTTTTCAGCGTTCTCTCGGCCTGCAAACGCCTTAATAGTCCTGAATGCACCAAAACTTAGTTTGAACAAAAAAGGTTGGAAAACTATTCACAAACCATGATACGATCATGAAAAGGATAAATGTACTTTCCTATGGGTCTAGTTTGAGGAAAACACTGTTAACCAATGCATTCTTGTGTTCTGTGCGTTTTTAAGCCTTCTCGCGGCCTGAAAACGCCTTAATAGTCAAGAAAGAACCAAAACTTAGTTTGAACAAAAAAGGTTGGAAAACTATTCACAAACCATGATACCATCATAAAACAGATAAATGTACTTTCCTAAGGTGCTAGTTTGAGAAAAACACTGTTAACCAATGCATTCTTGTGTTCTGTGCGTTTTTAGCTTTCTCTCGGCCTGCAAACGCCTTAATAGTCATGAATGCACCAAAACTTGGTTTGAACAAAAAAGGTTGGAAAACTATTAACAAACCATGATACCATCATAAAACAGATAAATGTACTTTCCTGAAGTGCTAGTTTTAGGAGAACACTGTTAACCAATGCATTTTTGTATTCTGTGCGTTCTCGTCCTGAAAACGCCTTAATAGTCAAGTAAGCACCAAAACTTAGTTTGTACAAAAAAGGTTGGAAAACTATTCACGAATCATGATACCATCATGAAAAGGATAAATGTACTTTCCTGAAGTGCTAGTTTGAGGAGAACACTGTTAACCAATGCATTCTTGTGTTCTGTGCGTTTTTCAGCGTTCTCCCGGCCTGCAAACGCCTTAATAGTCCTGAATGCACCAAAACTTAGTTTGAACAAAAAAGGTTGGAAAACTATTTACAAACCATGATAACATCATAATACAGATAAATGTACTTTCCTACGGTTCTAGTTTGAGAAAAACACTGGTAACCAATGCATTCTTGTGTTTTGTGCGTTTTTAGCTTTCTCTCGGCCTGCAAACGCCTTAATAGTCATGAATGCACCAAAACTTAGTTTGAACAAAAAAGGTTGGAAAACTATTCACAAACCATGATACCATCATAAAACAGATACATTTACTTTCCTGAAGTGCTAGTTTTAGGTAAACACTGTTAACCAATGCATTCTTGTGTTCTGTGCGTTTTCAGCTTTCTCTCGGCCTGAAAACGCCTTAATAGTCATGAATGCACCAAAACTTAGTTTGAACAAAAAAGGTTGGAAAACTATTCACAAACCATGATACCATAATAAAACAGATAAATGTACTTTCCTGAAGTGCTAGTTTTAGGAGAACACTGTTAACCAATGCATTCTTGTGTTCTGTGCGTTCTCGGCCTGAAAACGCCTTAATAGTCAAGTAAGCACCAAAACTTAGTTTGAACAAAAAAGGTTGGAAAACTATTCACGAATCATGATACCATCATAAAAAAGCTAAATGTACTTTCCTGAGGTGCTAGTTTGAGGAGAACACTGTTAACCAATGCATTCTTGTGTTCTGTGCGTTTTTCAGCGTTCTCTCGGCCTGCAAACGCCTTAATAGTCCTGAATGCACCAAAACTTAGTTTGAACAAAAAAGGTTGGAAAACTATTCACAAACCATGATACGATCATGAAAAGGATAAATGTACTTTCCTATGGGTCTTTTTTTGAGGAAAACACTGTTAACCAATGCATTCTTGTGTTCTGTGCGTTTTTAAGCCTTCTCTCGGCCTGAAAACGCCTTAATAGTCAAGAAAGAACCAAAACTTAGTTTGAACAAAAAAGGTTGGAAAACTATTCACAAACCATGATACCATCATAAAACAGATAAATGTACTTTCCTAAGGTGCTAGTTTGAGAAAAACACTGTTAACCAATGCATTCTTGTGTTCTGTGCGTTTTTAGCTTTCTCTCGGCCTGCAAACGCCTTAATAGTCATGAATGCACCAAAACTTGGTTTGAACAAAAAAGGTTGGAAAACTATTAACAAACCATGATACCATCATAAAACAGATAAATGTACTTTCCTGAAGTGCTAGTTTTAGGAGAACACTGTTAACCAATGCATTTTTGTATTCTGTGCGTTCTCGTCCTGCAAACGCCTTAATAGTCAAGTAAGCACCAAAACTTAGTTTGTACAAAAAAGGTTGGAAAACTATTCACGAATCATGATACCATCATGAAAAGGATAAATGTACTTTCCTGAAGTGCTAGTTTGAGGAGAACACTGTTAACCAATGCATTCTTGTGTTCTGTGCGTTTTTCAGCGTTCTCTCGGCCTGCAAACGCCTTAATAGTCCTGAATGCACCAAAACTTAGTTTGAACAAAAAAGGTTGGAAAACTATTCACAAACCATGATACGATCATGAAAAGGATAAATGTACTTTCCTATGGGTCTAGTTTGAGGAAAACACTGTTAACCAATGCATTCTTGTGTTTTGTGCGTTTTTAGCTTTCTCTCGGCCTGCAAACGCCTTAATAGTCATGAATGCACCAAAACTTAGTTTGAACAAAAAAGGTTGGAAAACTATTTACAAACCATGATAACATCATAATACAGATAAATGTACTTTCCTACGGTTCTAGTTTGAGAAAAACACTGGTAACCAATGCATTCTTGTGTTTTGTGCGTTTTTAGCTTTCTCTCGGCCTGCAAACGCCTTAATAGTCATGAATGCACCAAAACTTAGTTTGAACAAAAAAGGTTGGAAAACTATTTACAAACCATGATAACATCATAATACAGATAAATGTACTTTCCTGAAGTGCTAGTTTTAGAACACTGTTAACCAATGCATTCTTGTGTTCTGTGCGTTTTCAGCTTTCTCTCGACCTGAAAACGCCTTAATAGTCATGAATGCACCAAAACTTAGTTTGAACAAAAAAGGTTGGAAAACTATTCACAAACCATGATACCATAATAAAACAGATAAATGTACTTTCCTGAAGTGCTAGTTTTAGGAGAACACTGTTAACCAATGCATTCTTGTGTTCTGTGCGTTCTCGGCCTGAAAACGCCTTAATAGTCAAGTAAGCACCAAAACTTAGTTTGAACAAAAAAGGTTGGAAAACTATTCACGAATCATGATACCATCATAAAAAAGCTAAATATACTTTCCTGAGGTGCTAGTTTGAGGAGAACACTGTTAACCAATGCATTCTTGTGTTCTGTGCGTTTTTCAGCGTTCTCTCGGCCTGCAAACGCCTTAATAGTCCTCAATGCACCAAAACTTAGTTTGGACAAAAAAGGTTGGAAAACTATTCACAAACCATGATACCATCATGAAACAGATAAATGTACTTTCCTAAGGTGCTAGTTTGAGAAAAAACTGTTAACCAATGCATTCTTGTGTTCTGTGCGTTTTTCAGCGTTCTCTCGGCCTGCAAACACCTTAATAGTCATGAATGCACCAAAACTTAGTTTGAACAAAAAAGGTTGGAAAACTATTCACAAACCATGATAACATCATAAAACAGATAAATGTACTTTCCTGAAGTAGTAGTTTTTAGAACACTGTTAACCAATGCATTCTTGTGTTCTGTGCGTTTTTAAGCCTTCTCTCGGCCTGCAAACTTCTTAATAGTCATGAATGCACCAAAACTTAGTTTGAACAAAAAAGGTTGGAAAACTATTTACAAACCATGATACCATCATAAAACAGATAAATGTACTTTCCTGAAGTGCTAGTTTTAGAACACTGTTAACCAATGCATTCTTGTGTTCTGTGCGTTTTCAGCTTTCTCTCGACCTGAAAACGCCTTAATAGTCATGAATGCACCAAAACTTAGTTTGAACAAAAAAGGTTGGGAAACTATTCACAAACCATGATACCATCATAAAACATATACATTTACTTTCCTGAAGTGCTAGTTTTAGGTAAACACTGTTAACCAATGCATTCTTGTGTTCTGTGCGTTTTCAGCTTTCTCTCGGCCTGAAAACGCCTTAATAGTCATCAATGCACCAAAACTTAGTTTGAACAAAAAAGGTTAGAAAACTATTCACAAACCATGATATCATCATAAAACAGATACATTTAATTTCCTAAGGTGCTAGTTTGAGGAGAACACTGTTAACCAATGCATTCTTGTGTTCTGTGCGTTTTTAGCTTTCTCTCGGCCTGCAAACGCCTTAATAGTCATGAATGCACCTGAACTTAGTTTGAACAAAAAAGGTTGGAAAACTATTAACAGACCATGATACCATCATAAAACAGATAAATGTACTTTCCTGAAGTAGTAGTTTTTAGAACACTGTTAACCAATGCATTCTTGTGTTCTGTGCGTTTTCAGCTTTCTCTCGGCCTGAAAACGCCTTAATAGTCATGAATGCACCAAAACTTAGTTTGAACAAAAAAGGTTGGAAAACTATTCACAAACCATGATACCATCATAAAACAGATAAATTTAATTTCCTAAGGTGCTAGTTTGAGGAAAACACTGTTAACCAATGCATTCTTGTGTTCTGTGCGTTTTTAGCTTTCTCTCGGCCTGCAAACTTCTTAATAGTCATGAATGCACCAAAACTTAGTTTGAACAAAAAAGGTTGGAAAACTATTCACAAACCATGATAACATCATAAAACAGATAAATGTACTTTCCTGAAGTAGTAGTTTTTAGAACACTGTTAACCAATGCATTCTTGTGTTCTGTGCGTTTTTAAGCCTTCTCTCGGCCTGCAAACTTCTTAATAGTCATGAATGCACCAAAACTTAGTTTGAACAAAAAAGGTTGGAAAACTATTTACAAACCATGATACCATCATAAAACAGATAAATGTACTTTCCTGAAGTGCTAGTTTTAGAACACTGTTAACCAATGCATTCTTGTGTTCTGTGCGTTTTCAGCTTTCTCTCGACCTGAAAACGCCTTAATAGTCATGAATGCACCAAAACTTAGTTTGAACAAAAAAGGTTGGAAAACTATTCACAAACCATGATACCATCATAAAACATATACATTTACTTTCCTGAAGTGCTAGTTTTAGGTAAACACTGTTAACCAATGCATTCTTGTGTTCTGTGCGTTTTCAGCTTTCTCTCGGCCTGAAAACGCCTTAATAGTCATCAATGCACCAAAACTTAGTTTGAACAAAAAAGGTTAGAAAACTATTCACAAACCATGATATCATCATAAAACAGATACATTTAATTTCCTAAGGTGCTAGTTTGAGGAGAACACTGTTAACCAATGCATTCTTGTGTTCTGTGCGTTTTTAGCTTTCTCTCGGCCTGCAAACGCCTTAATAGTCATGAATGCACCAGAACTTAGTTTGAACAAAAAAGGTTGGAAAACTATTAACAGACCATGATACCATCATAAAACAGATAAATGTACTTTCCTGAAGTAGTAGTTTTTAGAACACTGTTAACCAATGCATTCTTGTGTTCTGTGCGTTTTCAGCTTTCTCTCGGCCTGAAAACGCCTTAATAGTCATGAATGCACCAAAACTTAGTTTGAACAAAAAAGGTTGGAAAACTATTCACAAACCATGATACCATCATAAAACAGATAAATTTAATTTCCTAAGGTGCTAGTTTGAGGAAAACACTGTTAACCAATGCATTCTTGTGTTCTGTGCGTTTTTAGCTTTCTCTCGGCCTGCAAACTTCTTAATAGTCATGAATGCACCAAAACTTAGTTTGAACAAAAAAGGTTGGAAAACTATTCACAAACCATGATAACATCATAAAACAGATAAATGTACTTTCCTGAAGTAGTAGTTTTTAGAACACTGTTAACCAATGCATTCTTGTGTTCTGTGCGTTTTTAAGCCTTCTCTCGGCCTGCAAACTTCTTAATAGTCATGAATGCACCAAAACTTAGTTTGAACAAAAAAGGTTGGAAAACTATTTACAAACCATGATAACATCATAATACAGATAAATGTACTTTCCTATGGTTCTAGTTCGAGAAAAACACTGTTAACCAATGCATTCTTGTGCTTTGTGCGTTTTTAGCTTTCTCTCGGCCTGCAAACGCCTTAATAGTCATGAATGCACCAAAACTTAGTTTGAACAAAAAAGGTTGGAAAACTATTAACAAACCATGATACCATCATAAAACAGATAAATGTACTTTCCTGAAGTGCTAGTTTTAGAACACTGTTAACCAATGCATTCTTGTGTTCTGTGCGTTTTCAGCTTTCTCTCGACCTGAAAACGCCTTAATAGTCATGAATGCACCAAAACTTAGTTTGAACAAAAAAGGTTGGAAAACTATTCACAAACCATGATACCATCATAAAACATATACATTTACTTTCCTGAAGTGCTAGTTTTAGGTAAACACTGTTAACCAATGCATTCTTGTGTTCTGTGCGTTTTCAGCTTTCTCTCGGCCTGAAAACGCCTTAATAGTCATCAATGCACCAAAACTTAGTTTGAACAAAAAAGGTTAGAAAACTATTCACAAACCATGATATCATCATAAAACAGATACATTTAATTTCCTAAGGTGCTAGTTTGAGGAGAACACTGTTAACCAATGCATTCTTGTGTTCTGTGCGTTTTTAGCTTTCTCTCGGCCTGCAAACGCCTTAATAGTCATGAATGCACCAGAACTTAGTTTGAACAAAAAAGGTTGGAAAACTATTAACAGACCATGATACCATCATAAAACAGATAAATGTACTTTCCTGAAGTAGTAGTTTTTAGAACACTGTTAACCAATGCATTCTTGTGTTCTGTGCGTTTTCAGCTTTCTCTCGGCCTGAAAACGCCTTAATAGTCATGAATGCACCAAAACTTAGTTTGAACAAAAAAGGTTGGAAAACTATTCACAAACCATGATACCATCATAAAACAGATAAATTTAATTTCCTAAGGTGCTAGTTTGAGGAAAACACTGTTAACCAATGCATTCTTGTGTTCTGTGCGTTTTTAGCTTTCTCTCGGCCTGCAAACTTCTTAATAGTCATGAATGCACCAAAACTTAGTTTGAACAAAAAAGGTTGGAAAACTATTCACAAACCATGATACCATCATAAAACATATACATTTACTTTCCTGAAGTGCTAGTTTTAGGTAAACACTGTTAACCAATGCATTCTTGTGTTCTGTGCGTTTTCAGCTTTCTCTCGGCCTGAAAACGCCTTAATAGTCATCAATGCACCAAAACTTAGTTTGAACAAAAAAGGTTAGAAAACTATTCACAAACCATGATATCATCATAAAACAGATACATTTAATTTCCTAAGGTGCTAGTTTGAGGAGAACACTGTTAACCAATGCATTCTTGTGTTCTGTGCGTTTTTAGCTTTCTCTCGGCCTGCAAACGCCTTAATAGTCATGAATGCACCAGAACTTAGTTTGAACAAAAAAGGTTGGAAAACTATTAACAGACCATGATACCATCATAAAACAGATAAATGTACTTTCCTGAAGTAGTAGTTTTTAGAACACTGTTAACCAATGCATTCTTGTGTTCTGTGCGTTTTCAGCTTTCTCTCGGCCTGAAAACGCCTTAATAGTCATGAATGCACCAAAACTTAGTTTGAACAAAAAAGGTTGGAAAACTATTCACAAACCATGATACCATCATAAAACAGATAAATTTAATTTCCTAAGGTGCTAGTTTGAGGAAAACACTGTTAACCAATGCATTCTTGTGTTCTGTGCGTTTTTAGCTTTCTCTCGGCCTGCAAACTTCTTAATAGTCATGAATGCACCAAAACTTAGTTTGAACAAAAAAGGTTGGAAAACTATTTACAAACCATGATAACATCATAATACAGATAAATGTACTTTCCTATGGTTCTAGTTCGAGAAAAACACTGTTAACCAATGCATTCTTGTGCTTTGTGCGTTTTTAGCTTTCTCTCGGCCTGCAAACGCCTTAATAGTCATGAATGCACCAAAACTTAGTTTGAACAAAAAAGGTTGGAAAACTATTAACAAACCATGATACCATCATAAAACAGATAAATGTACTTTCCTGAAGTGCTAGTTTTAGAACACTGTAAACCAATGCATTCTTGTGTTCTGTGCGTTTTCAGCTTTCTCTCGACCTGAAAACGCCTTAATAGTCATGAATGCACCAAAACTTAGTTTGAACAAAAAAGGTTGGAAAACTATTCACAAACCATGATACCATAATAAAACAGATAAATGTACTTTCCTGAAGTGCTAGTTTTAGGAGAACACTGTTAACCAATGCATTCTTGTGTTCTGTGCGTTCTCGGCCTGAAAACGCCTTAATAGTCAAGTAAGCACCAAAACTTAGTTTGAACAAAAAAGGTTGGAAAACTATTCACGAATCATGATACCATCATAAAAAAGCTAAATATACTTTCCTGAGGTGCTAGTTTGAGGAGAACACTGTTAACCAATGCATTCTTGTGTTCTGTGCGTTTTTCAGCGTTCTCTCGGCCTGCAAACGCCTTAATAGTCCTCAATGCACCAAAACTTAGTTTGGACAAAAAAGGTTGGAAAACTATTCACAAACCATGATACCATCATGAAACAGATAAATGTACTTTCCTAAGGTGCTAGTTTGAGAAAAAACTGTTAACCAATGCATTCTTGTGTTCTGTCTGTTTTTAGCTTTCTCTCGGCCTGAAAACGCCTTAATAGTCATGAATGCACCAAAACTTAGTTTGAACAAAAAAGGTTGGAAAACTATTCACAAACCATGATAACATCATAAAACAGATAAATGTACTTTCCTGAAGTAGTAGTTTTTAGAACACTGTTAACCAATGCATTCTTGTGTTCTGTGCGTTTTTAAGCTTTCTCTCGGCCTGCAAACGCCTTAATAGTCATGAATGCACCAAAACTTAGTTTGAACAAAAAAGGTTGGAAAACTATTAACAAACCATGATACCATCATAAAACAGATAAATGTACTTTCCTGAAGTGCTAGTTTTAGAACACTGTTAACCAATGCATTCTTGTGTTCTGTGCGTTTTCAGCTTTCTCTCGACCTGAAAACGCCTTAATAGTCATGAATGCACCAAAACTTAGTTTGAACAAAAAAGGTTGGAAAACTATTCACAAACCATGATACCATCATAAAACAGATACATTTACTTTCCTGAAGTGCTAGTTTTAGGTAAACACTGTTAACCAATGCATTCTTGTGTTCTGTGCGTTTTCAGCTTTCTCTCGGCCTGAAAACGCCTTAATAGTCATGAATGCACCAAAACTTAGTTTGAACAAAAAAGGTTGGAAAACTATTCACAAACCATGATACCATAATAAAACAGATAAATGTACTTTCCTGAAGTGCTAGTTTTAGGAGAACACTGTTAACCAATGCATTCTTGTGTTCTGTGCGTTCTCGGCCTGAAAACGCCTTAATAGTCAAGTAAGCACCAAAACTTAGTTTGAACAAAAAAGGTTGGAAAACTATTCACGAATCATGATACCATCATAAAAAAGCTAAATGTACTTTCCTGAGGTGCTAGTTTGAGGAGAACACTGTTAACCAATGCATTCTTGTGTTCTGTGCGTTTTTAAGCGTTCTCTCGGCCTGCAAACGCCTTAATAGTCCTGAATGCACCAAAACTTAGTTTGAACAAAAAAGGTTGGAAAACTATTCACAAACCATGATACGATCATGAAAAGGATAAATGTACTTTCCTATGGGTCTAGTTTGAGGAAAACACTGTTAACCAATGCATTCTTGTGTTCTGTGCGTTTTTAAGCCTTCTCTCGGCCTGAAAACGCCTTAATAGTCAAGAAAGAACCAAAACTTAGTTTGAACAAAAAAGGTTGGAAAACTATTCACAAACCATGATACCATCATAAAACAGATAAATGTACTTTCCTAAGGTGCTAGTTTGAGAAAAACACTGTTAACCAATGCATTCTTGTGTTCTGTGCGTTTTTAGCTTTCTCTCGGCCTGCAAACGCCTTAATAGTCATGAATGCACCAAAACTTGGTTTGAACAAAAAAGGTTGGAAAACTATTAACAAACCATGATACCATCATAAAACAGATAAATGTACTTTCCTGAAGTGCTAGTTTTAGGAGAACACTGTTAACCAATGCATTTTTGTATTCTGTGCGTTCTCGTCCTGAAAACGCCTTAATAGTCAAGTAAGCACCAAAACTTAGTTTGTACAAAAAAGGTTGGAAAACTATTCACGAATCATGATACCATCATGAAAAGGATAAATGTACTTTCCTGAAGTGCTAGTTTGAGGAGAACACTGTTAACCAATGCATTCTTGTGTTCTGTGCGTTTTTCAGCGTTCTCCCGGCCTGCAAACGCCTTAATAGTCCTGAATGCACCAAAACTTAGTTTGAACAAAAAAGGTTGGAAAACTATTTACAAACCATGATAACATCATAATACAGATAAATGTACTTTCCTACGGTTCTAGTTTGAGAAAAACACTGGTAACCAATGCATTCTTGTGTTTTGTGCGTTTTTAGCTTTCTCTCGGCCTGCAAACGCCTTAATAGTCATGAATGCACCAAAACTTAGTTTGAACAAAAAAGGTTGGAAAACTATTCACAAACCATGATACCATCATAAAACAGATACATTTACTTTCCTGAAGTGCTAGTTTTAGGTAAACACTGTTAACCAATGCATTCTTGTGTTCTGTGCGTTTTCAGCTTTCTCTCGGCCTGAAAACGCCTTAATAGTCATGAATGCACCAAAACTTAGTTTGAACAAAAAAGGTTGGAAAACTATTAACAAACCATGATACCATCATAAAACAGATAAATGTACTTTCCTGAAGTGCTAGTTTTAGAACACTGTTAACCAATGCATTCTTGTGTTCTGTGCGTTTTCAGCTTTCTCTCGACCTAAAAACGCCTTAATAGTCATGAATGCACCAAAACTTAGTTTGAACAAAAAAGGTTGGAAAACTATTCACAAACCATGATACCATAATAAAACAGATAAATGTACTTTCCTGAAGTGCTAGTTTTAGGAGAACACTGTTAACCAATGCATTCTTGTGTTCTGTGCGTTCTCGGCCTGAAAACGCCTTAATAGTCAAGTAAGCACCAAAACTTAGTTTGAACAAAAAAGGTTGGAAAACTATTCACGAATCATGATACCATCATAAAAAAGCTAAATGTACTTTCCTGAGGTGCTAGTTTGAGGAGAACACTGTTAACCAATGCATTCTTGTGTTCTGTGCGTTTTTCAGCGTTCTCTCGGCCTGCAAACGCCTTAATAGTCTTGAATGCACCAAAACTTAGTTTGAACAAAAAAGGTTGGAAAACTATTCACAAACCATGATACGATCATGAAAAGGATAAATGTACTTTCCTATGGGTCTAGTTTGAGGAAAACACTGTTAACCAATGCATTCTTGTGTTCTGTGCGTTTTTAAGCCTTCTCTCGGCCTGAAAACGCCTTAATAGTCAAGAAAGAACCAAAACTTAGTTTGAACAAAAAAGGTTGGAAAACTATTCACAAACCATGATACCATCATAAAACAGATAAATGTACTTTCCTAAGGTGCTAGTTTGAGAAAAACACTGTTAACCAATGCATTCTTGTGTTCTGTGCGTTTTTAGCTTTCTCTCGGCCTGCAAACGCCTTAATAGTCATGAATGCACCAAAACTTGGTTTGAACAAAAAAGGTTGGAAAACTATTAACAAACCATGATACCATCATAAAACAGATAAATGTACTTTCCTGAAGTGCTAGTTTTAGGAGAACACTGTTAACCAATGCATTTTTGTATTCTGTGCGTTCTCGTCCTGAAAACGCCTTAATAGTCAAGTAAGCACCAAAACTTAGTTTGTACAAAAAAGGTTGGAAAACTATTCACGAATCATGATACCATCATGAAAAGGATAAATGTACTTTCCTGAAGTGCTAGTTTGAGGAGAACACTGTTAACCAATGCATTCTTGTGTTCTGTGCGTTTTTCAGCGTTCTCCCGGCCTGCAAACGCCTTAATAGTCCTGAATGCACCAAAACTTAGTTTGAACAAAAAAGGTTGGAAAACTATTTACAAACCATGATAACATCATAATACAGATAAATGTACTTTCCTACGGTTCTAGTTTGAGAAAAACACTGGTAACCAATGCATTCTTGTGTTTTGTGCGTTTTTAGCTTTCTCTCGGCCTGCAAACGCCTTAATAGTCATGAATGCACCAAAACTTAGTTTGAACAAAAAAGGTTGGAAAACTATTCACAAACTATGATACCATCATAAAACAGATACATTTACTTTCCTGAAGTGCTAGTTTTAGGTAAACACTGTTAACCAATGCATTCTTGTGTTCTGTGCGTTTTCAGCTTTCTCTCGGCCTGAAAACGCCTTAATAGTCATGAATGCACCAAAACTTAGTTTGAACAAAAAAGGTTGGAAAACTATTCACAAACCATGATACCATAATAAAACAGATAAATGTACTTTCCTGAAGTGCTAGTTTTAGGAGAACACTGTTAACCAATGCATTCTTGTGTTCTGTGCGTTCTCGGCCTGAAAACGCCTTAATAGTCAAGTAAGCACCAAAACTTAGTTTGAACAAAAAAGGTTGGAAAACTATTCACGAATCATGATACCATCATAAAAAAGCTAAATGTACTTTCCTGAGGTGCTAGTTTGAGGAGAACACTGTTAACCAATGCATTCTTGTGTTCTGTGCGTTTTTCAGCGTTCTCTCGGCCTGCAAACGCCTTAATAGTCCTGAATGCACCAAAACTTAGTTTGAACAAAAAAGGTTGGAAAACTATTCACAAACCATGATACGATCATGAAAAGGATAAATGTACTTTCCTATGGGTCTTTTTTTGAGGAAAACACTGTTAACCAATGCATTCTTGTGTTCTGTGCGTTTTTAAGCCTTCTCTCGGCCTGAAAACGCCTTAATAGTCAAGAAAGAACCAAAACTTAGTTTGAACAAAAAAGGTTGGAAAACTATTCACAAACCATGATACCATCATAAAACAGATAAATGTACTTTCCTAAGGTGCTAGTTTGAGAAAAACACTGTTAACCAATGCATTCTTGTGTTCTGTGCGTTTTTAGCTTTCTCTCGGCCTGCAAACGCCTTAATAGTCATGAATGCACCAAAACTTGGTTTGAACAAAAAAGGTTGGAAAACTATTAACAAACCATGATACCATCATAAAACAGATAAATGTACTTTCCTGAAGTGCTAGTTTTAGGAGAACACTGTTAACCAATGCATTTTTGTATTCTGTGCGTTCTCGTCCTGCAAACGCCTTAATAGTCAAGTAAGCACCAAAACTTAGTTTGTACAAAAAAGGTTGGAAAACTATTCACGAATCATGATACCATCATGAAAAGGATAAATGTACTTTCCTGAAGTGCTAGTTTGAGGAGAACACTGTTAACCAATGCATTCTTGTGTTCTGTGCGTTTTTCAGCGTTCTCTCGGCCTGCAAACGCCTTAATAGTCCTGAATGCACCAAAACTTAGTTTGAACAAAAAAGGTTGGAAAACTATTCACAAACCATGATACGATCATGAAAAGGATAAATGTACTTTCCTATGGGTCTAGTTTGAGGAAAACACTGTTAACCAATGCATTCTTGTGTTTTGTGCGTTTTTAGCTTTCTCTCGGCCTGCAAACGCCTTAATAGTCATGAATGCACCAAAACTTAGTTTGAACAAAAAAGGTTGGAAAACTATTTACAAACCATGATAACATCATAATACAGATAAATGTACTTTCCTACGGTTCTAGTTTGAGAAAAACACTGGTAACCAATGCATTCTTGTGTTTTGTGCGTTTTTAGCTTTCTCTCGGCCTGCAAACGCCTTAATAGTCATGAATGCACCAAAACTTAGTTTGAACAAAAAAGGTTGGAAAACTATTTACAAACCATGATAACATCATAATACAGATAAATGTACTTTCCTGAAGTGCTAGTTTTAGAACACTGTTAACCAATGCATTCTTGTGTTCTGTGCGTTTTCAGCTTTCTCTCGACCTGAAAACGCCTTAATAGTCATGAATGCACCAAAACTTAGTTTGAACAAAAAAGGTTGGAAAACTATTCACAAACCATGATACCATAATAAAACAGATAAATGTACTTTCCTGAAGTGCTAGTTTTAGGAGAACACTGTTAACCAATGCATTCTTGTGTTCTGTGCGTTCTCGGCCTGAAAACGCCTTAATAGTCAAGTAAGCACCAAAACTTAGTTTGAACAAAAAAGGTTGGAAAACTATTCACGAATCATGATACCATCATAAAAAAGCTAAATATACTTTCCTGAGGTGCTAGTTTGAGGAGAACACTGTTAACCAATGCATTCTTGTGTTCTGTGCGTTTTTCAGCGTTCTCTCGGCCTGCAAACGCCTTAATAGTCCTCAATGCACCAAAACTTAGTTTGGACAAAAAAGGTTGGAAAACTATTCACAAACCATGATACCATCATGAAACAGATAAATGTACTTTCCTAAGGTGCTAGTTTGAGAAAAAACTGTTAACCAATGCATTCTTGTGTTCTGTGCGTTTTTCAGCGTTCTCTCGGCCTGCAAACACCTTAATAGTCATGAATGCACCAAAACTTAGTTTGAACAAAAAAGGTTGGAAAACTATTCACAAACCATGATAACATCATAAAACAGATAAATGTACTTTCCTGAAGTAGTAGTTTTTAGAACACTGTTAACCAATGCATTCTTGTGTTCTGTGCGTTTTTAAGCCTTCTCTCGGCCTGCAAACTTCTTAATAGTCATGAATGCACCAAAACTTAGTTTGAACAAAAAAGGTTGGAAAACTATTTACAAACCATGATAACATCATAATACAGATAAATGTACTTTCCTATGGTTCTAGTTCGAGAAAAACACTGTTAACCAATGCATTCTTGTGCTTTGTGCGTTTTTAGCTTTCTCTCGGCCTGCAAACGCCTTAATAGTCATGAATGCACCAGAACTTAGTTTGAACAAAAAAGGTTGGAAAACTATTAACAGACCATGATACCATCATAAAACAGATAAATGTACTTTCCTGAAGTAGTAGTTTTTAGAACACTGTTAACCAATGCATTCTTGTGTTCTGTGCGTTTTCAGCTTTCTCTCGGCCTGAAAACGCCTTAATAGTCAAGAAAGAACCAAAACTTAGTTTGAACAAAAAAGGTTGGAAAACTATTCACAAACCATGATACCATCATAAAACAGATAAATGTACTTTCCTAAGGTGCTAGTTTGAGAAAAACACTGTTAACCAATGCATTCTTGTGTTCTGTGCGTTTTTAGCTTTCTCTCGGCCTGCAAACGCCTTAATAGTCATGAATGCACCAAAACTTGGTTTGAACAAAAAAGGTTGGAAAACTATTAACAAACCATGATACCATCATAAAACAGATAAATGTACTTTCCTGAAGTGCTAGTTTTAGGAGAACACTGTTAACCAATGCATTTTTGTATTCTGTGCGTTCTCGTCCTGCAAACGCCTTAATAGTCAAGTAAGCACCAAAACTTAGTTTGTACAAAAAAGGTTGGAAAACTATTCACGAATCATGATACCATCATGAAAAGGATAAATGTACTTTCCTGAAGTGCTAGTTTGAGGAGAACACTGTTAACCAATGCATTCTTGTGTTCTGTGCGTTTTTCAGCGTTCTCTCGGCCTGCAAACGCCTTAATAGTCCTGAATGCACCAAAACTTAGTTTGAACAAAAAAGGTTGGAAAACTATTCACAAACCATGATACGATCATGAAAAGGATAAATGTACTTTCCTATGGGTCTAGTTTGAGGAAAACACTGTTAACCAATGCATTCTTGTGTTTTGTGCGTTTTTAGCTTTCTCTCGGCCTGCAAACGCCTTAATAGTCATGAATGCACCAAAACTTAGTTTGAACAAAAAAGGTTGGAAAACTATTTACAAACCATGATAACATCATAATACAGATAAATGTACTTTCCTACGGTTCTAGTTTGAGAAAAACACTGGTAACCAATGCATTCTTGTGTTTTGTGCGTTTTTAGCTTTCTCTCGGCCTGCAAACGCCTTAATAGTCATGAATGCACCAAAACTTAGTTTGAACAAAAAAGGTTGGAAAACTATTTACAAACCATGATAACATCATAATACAGATAAATGTACTTTCCTGAAGTGCTAGTTTTAGAACACTGTTAACCAATGCATTCTTGTGTTCTGTGCGTTTTCAGCTTTCTCTCGACCTGAAAACGCCTTAATAGTCATGAATGCACCAAAACTTAGTTTGAACAAAAAAGGTTGGAAAACTATTCACAAACCATGATACCATAATAAAACAGATAAATGTACTTTCCTGAAGTGCTAGTTTTAGGAGAACACTGTTAACCAATGCATTCTTGTGTTCTGTGCGTTCTCGGCCTGAAAACGCCTTAATAGTCAAGTAAGCACCAAAACTTAGTTTGAACAAAAAAGGTTGGAAAACTATTCACGAATCATGATACCATCATAAAAAAGCTAAATATACTTTCCTGAGGTGCTAGTTTGAGGAGAACACTGTTAACCAATGCATTCTTGTGTTCTGTGCGTTTTTCAGCGTTCTCTCGGCCTGCAAACGCCTTAATAGTCCTCAATGCACCAAAACTTAGTTTGGACAAAAAAGGTTGGAAAACTATTCACAAACCATGATACCATCATGAAACAGATAAATGTACTTTCCTAAGGTGCTAGTTTGAGAAAAAACTGTTAACCAATGCATTCTTGTGTTCTGTGCGTTTTTCAGCGTTCTCTCGGCCTGCAAACACCTTAATAGTCATGAATGCACCAAAACTTAGTTTGAACAAAAAAGGTTGGAAAACTATTTACAAACCATGATAACATCATAATACAGATAAATGTACTTTCCTACGGTTCTAGTTTGAGAAAAACACTGGTAACCAATGCATTCTTGTGTTTTGTGCGTTTTTAGCTTTCTCTCGGCCTGCAAACGCCTTAATAGTCATGAATGCACCAAAACTTAGTTTGAACAAAAAAGGTTGGAAAACTATTTACAAACCATGATAACATCATAATACAGATAAATGTACTTTCCTGAAGTGCTAGTTTTAGAACACTGTTAACCAATGCATTCTTGTGTTCTGTGCGTTTTCAGCTTTCTCTCGACCTGAAAACGCCTTAATAGTCATGAATGCACCAAAACTTAGTTTGAACAAAAAAGGTTGGAAAACTATTCACAAACCATGATACCATAATAAAACAGATAAATGTACTTTCCTGAAGTGCTAGTTTTAGGAGAACACTGTTAACCAATGCATTCTTGTGTTCTGTGCGTTCTCGGCCTGAAAACGCCTTAATAGTCAAGTAAGCACCAAAACTTAGTTTGAACAAAAAAGGTTGGAAAACTATTCACGAATCATGATACCATCATAAAAAAGCTAAATATACTTTCCTGAGGTGCTAGTTTGAGGAGAACACTGTTAACCAATGCATTCTTGTGTTCTGTGCGTTTTTCAGCGTTCTCTCGGCCTGCAAACGCCTTAATAGTCCTCAATGCACCAAAACTTAGTTTGGACAAAAAAGGTTGGAAAACTATTCACAAACCATGATACCATCATGAAACAGATAAATGTACTTTCCTAAGGTGCTAGTTTGAGAAAAAACTGTTAACCAATGCATTCTTGTGTTCTGTGCGTTTTTCAGCGTTCTCTCGGCCTGCAAACACCTTAATAGTCATGAATGCACCAAAACTTAGTTTGAACAAAAAAGGTTGGAAAACTATTCACAAACCATGATAACATCATAAAACAGATAAATGTACTTTCCTGAAGTAGTAGTTTTTAGAACACTGTTAACCAATGCATTCTTGTGTTCTGTGCGTTTTTAAGCCTTCTCTCGGCCTGCAAACTTCTTAATAGTCATGAATGCACCAAAACTTAGTTTGAACAAAAAAGGTTGGAAAACTATTTACAAACCATGATAACATCATAATACAGATAAATGTACTTTCCTATGGTTCTAGTTCGAGAAAAACACTGTTAACCAATGCATTCTTGTGCTTTGTGCGTTTTTAGCTTTCTCTCGGCCTGCAAACGCCTTAATAGTCATGAATGCACCAGAACTTAGTTTGAACAAAAAAGGTTGGAAAACTATTAACAGACCATGATACCATCATAAAACAGATAAATGTACTTTCCTGAAGTAGTAGTTTTTAGAACACTGTTAACCAATGCATTCTTGTGTTCTGTGCGTTTTCAGCTTTCTCTCGGCCTGAAAACGCCTTAATAGTCATGAATGCACCAAAACTTAGTTTGAACAAAAAAGGTTGGAAAACTATTCACAAACCATGATACCATCATAAAACAGATAAATTTAATTTCCTAAGGTGCTAGTTTGAGGAAAACACTGTTAACCAATGCATTCTTGTGTTCTGTGCGTTTTTAGCTTTCTCTCGGCCTGCAAACTTCTTAATAGTCATGAATGCACCAAAACTTAGTTTGAACAAAAAAGGTTGGAAAACTATTCACAAACCATGATAACATCATAAAACAGATAAATGTACTTTCCTGAAGTAGTAGTTTTTAGAACACTGTTAACCAATGCATTCTTGTGTTCTGTGCGTTTTTAAGCCTTCTCTCGGCCTGAAAACGCCTTAATAGTCAAGAAAGAACCAAAACTTAGTTTGAACAAAAAAGGTTGGAAAACTATTCACAAACCATGATACCATCATAAAACAGATAAATGTACTTTCCTAAGGTGCTAGTTTGAGAAAAACACTGTTAACCAATGCATTCTTGTGTTCTGTGCGTTTTTAGCTTTCTCTCGGCCTGCAAACGCCTTAATAGTCATGAATGCACCAAAACTTGGTTTGAACAAAAAAGGTTGGAAAACTATTAACAAACCATGATACCATCATAAAACAGATAAATGTACTTTCCTGAAGTGCTAGTTTTAGGAGAACACTGTTAACCAATGCATTTTTGTATTCTGTGCGTTCTCGTCCTGCAAACGCCTTAATAGTCAAGTAAGCACCAAAACTTAGTTTGTACAAAAAAGGTTGGAAAACTATTCACGAATCATGATACCATAATAAAACAGATAAATGTACTTTCCTGAAGTGCTAGTTTTAGGAGAACACTGTTAACCAATGCATTCTTGTGTTCTGTGCGTTCTCGGCCTGAAAACGCCTTAATAGTCAAGTAAGCACCAAAACTTAGTTTGAACAAAAAAGGTTGGAAAACTATTCACGAATCATGATACCATCATAAAAAAGCTAAATGTACTTTCCTGAAGTAGTAGTTTTTAGAACACTGTTAACCAATGCATTCTTGTGTTCTGTGCGTTTTCAGCTTTCTCTCGGCCTGAAAACGCCTTAATAGTCATGAATGCACCAAAACTTAGTTTGAACAAAAAAGGTTGGAAAACTATTCACAAACCATGATACCATCATAAAACAGATAAATTTAATTTCCTAAGGTGCTAGTTTGAGGAAAACACTGTTAACCAATGCATTCTTGTGTTCTGTGCGTTTTTAGCTTTCTCTCGGCCTGCAAACTTCTTAATAGTCATGAATGCACCAAAACTTAGTTTGAACAAAAAAGGTTGGAAAACTATTCACAAACCATGATAACATCATAAAACAGATAAATGTACTTTCCTGAAGTAGTAGTTTTTAGAACACTGTTAACCAATGCATTCTTGTGTTCTGTGCGTTTTTAAGCCTTCTCTCGGCCTGAAAACGCCTTAATAGTCAAGAAAGAACCAAAACTTAGTTTGAACAAAAAAGGTTGGAAAACTATTCACAAACCATGATACCATCATAAAACAGATAAATGTACTTTCCTAAGGTGCTAGTTTGAGAAAAACACTGTTAACCAATGCATTCTTGTGTTCTGTGCGTTTTTAGCTTTCTCTCGGCCTGCAAACGCCTTAATAGTCATGAATGCACCAAAACTTGGTTTGAACAAAAAAGGTTGGAAAACTATTAACAAACCATGATACCATCATAAAACAGATAAATGTACTTTCCTGAAGTGCTAGTTTTAGGAGAACACTGTTAACCAATGCATTTTTGTATTCTGTGCGTTCTCGTCCTGCAAACGCCTTAATAGTCAAGTAAGCACCAAAACTTAGTTTGTACAAAAAAGGTTGGAAAACTATTCACGAATCATGATACCATAATAAAACAGATAAATGTACTTTCCTGAAGTGCTAGTTTTAGGAGAACACTGTTAACCAATGCATTCTTGTGTTCTGTGCGTTCTCGGCCTGAAAACGCCTTAATAGTCAAGTAAGCACCAAAACTTAGTTTGAACAAAAAAGGTTGGAAAACTATTCACGAATCATGATACCATCATAAAAAAGCTAAATATACTTTCCTGAGGTGCTAGTTTGAGGAGAACACTGTTAACCAATGCATTCTTGTGTTCTGTGCGTTTTTCAGCGTTCTCTCGGCCTGCAAACGCCTTAATAGTCCTCAATGCACCAAAACTTAGTTTGGACAAAAAAGGTTGGAAAACTATTCACAAACCATGATACCATCATGAAACAGATAAATGTACTTTCCTAAGGTGCTAGTTTGAGAAAAAACTGTTAACCAATGCATTCTTGTGTTCTGTGCGTTTTTCAGCGTTCTCTCGGCCTGCAAACACCTTAATAGTCATGAATGCACCAAAACTTAGTTTGAACAAAAAAGGTTGGAAAACTATTCACAAACCATGATAACATCATAAAACAGATAAATGTACTTTCCTGAAGTAGTAGTTTTTAGAACACTGTTAACCAATGCATTCTTGTGTTCTGTGCGTTTTTAAGCCTTCTCTCGGCCTGCAAACTTCTTAATAGTCATGAATGCACCAAAACTTAGTTTGAACAAAAAAGGTTGGAAAACTATTTACAAACCATGATAACATCATAATACAGATAAATGTACTTTCCTATGGTTCTAGTTCGAGAAAAACACTGTTAACCAATGCATTCTTGTGCTTTGTGCGTTTTTAGCTTTCTCTCGGCCTGCAAACGCCTTAATAGTCATGAATGCACCAGAACTTAGTTTGAACAAAAAAGGTTGGAAAACTATTAACAGACCATGATACCATCATAAAACAGATAAATGTACTTTCCTGAAGTAGTAGTTTTTAGAACACTGTTAACCAATGCATTCTTGTGTTCTGTGCGTTTTCAGCTTTCTCTCGGCCTGAAAACGCCTTAATAGTCAAGAAAGAACCAAAACTTAGTTTGAACAAAAAAGGTTGGAAAACTATTCACAAACCATGATACCATCATAAAACAGATAAATGTACTTTCCTAAGGTGCTAGTTTGAGAAAAACACTGTTAACCAATGCATTCTTGTGTTCTGTGCGTTTTTAGCTTTCTCTCGGCCTGCAAACGCCTTAATAGTCATGAATGCACCAAAACTTGGTTTGAACAAAAAAGGTTGGAAAACTATTAACAAACCATGATACCATCATAAAACAGATAAATGTACTTTCCTGAAGTGCTAGTTTTAGGAGAACACTGTTAACCAATGCATTTTTGTATTCTGTGCGTTCTCGTCCTGCAAACGCCTTAATAGTCAAGTAAGCACCAAAACTTAGTTTGTACAAAAAAGGTTGGAAAACTATTCACGAATCATGATACCATCATGAAAAGGATAAATGTACTTTCCTGAAGTGCTAGTTTGAGGAGAACACTGTTAACCAATGCATTCTTGTGTTCTGTGCGTTTTTCAGCGTTCTCTCGGCCTGCAAACGCCTTAATAGTCCTGAATGCACCAAAACTTAGTTTGAACAAAAAAGGTTGGAAAACTATTCACAAACCATGATACGATCATGAAAAGGATAAATGTACTTTCCTATGGGTCTAGTTTGAGGAAAACACTGTTAACCAATGCATTCTTGTGTTTTGTGCGTTTTTAGCTTTCTCTCGGCCTGCAAACGCCTTAATAGTCATGAATGCACCAAAACTTAGTTTGAACAAAAAAGGTTGGAAAACTATTTACAAACCATGATAACATCATAATACAGATAAATGTACTTTCCTACGGTTCTAGTTTGAGAAAAACACTGGTAACCAATGCATTCTTGTGTTTTGTGCGTTTTTAGCTTTCTCTCGGCCTGCAAACGCCTTAATAGTCATGAATGCACCAAAACTTAGTTTGAACAAAAAAGGTTGGAAAACTATTTACAAACCATGATAACATCATAATACAGATAAATGTACTTTCCTGAAGTGCTAGTTTTAGAACACTGTTAACCAATGCATTCTTGTGTTCTGTGCGTTTTCAGCTTTCTCTCGACCTGAAAACGCCTTAATAGTCATGAATGCACCAAAACTTAGTTTGAACAAAAAAGGTTGGAAAACTATTCACAAACCATGATACCATAATAAAACAGATAAATGTACTTTCCTGAAGTGCTAGTTTTAGGAGAACACTGTTAACCAATGCATTCTTGTGTTCTGTGCGTTCTCGGCCTGAAAACGCCTTAATAGTCAAGTAAGCACCAAAACTTAGTTTGAACAAAAAAGGTTGGAAAACTATTCACGAATCATGATACCATCATAAAAAAGCTAAATATACTTTCCTGAGGTGCTAGTTTGAGGAGAACACTGTTAACCAATGCATTCTTGTGTTCTGTGCGTTTTTCAGCGTTCTCTCGGCCTGCAAACGCCTTAATAGTCCTCAATGCACCAAAACTTAGTTTGGACAAAAAAGGTTGGAAAACTATTCACAAACCATGATACCATCATGAAACAGATAAATGTACTTTCCTAAGGTGCTAGTTTGAGAAAAAACTGTTAACCAATGCATTCTTGTGTTCTGTGCGTTTTTCAGCGTTCTCTCGGCCTGCAAACACCTTAATAGTCATGAATGCACCAAAACTTAGTTTGAACAAAAAAGGTTGGAAAACTATTCACAAACCATGATAACATCATAAAACAGATAAATGTACTTTCCTGAAGTAGTAGTTTTTAGAACACTGTTAACCAATGCATTCTTGTGTTCTGTGCGTTTTTAAGCCTTCTCTCGGCCTGCAAACTTCTTAATAGTCATGAATGCACCAAAACTTAGTTTGAACAAAAAAGGTTGGAAAACTATTTACAAACCATGATAACATCATAATACAGATAAATGTACTTTCCTATGGTTCTAGTTCGAGAAAAACACTGTTAACCAATGCATTCTTGTGCTTTGTGCGTTTTTAGCTTTCTCTCGGCCTGCAAACGCCTTAATAGTCATGAATGCACCAGAACTTAGTTTGAACAAAAAAGGTTGGAAAACTATTAACAGACCATGATACCATCATAAAACAGATAAATGTACTTTCCTGAAGTAGTAGTTTTTAGAACACTGTTAACCAATGCATTCTTGTGTTCTGTGCGTTTTCAGCTTTCTCTCGGCCTGAAAACGCCTTAATAGTCATGAATGCACCAAAACTTAGTTTGAACAAAAAAGGTTGGAAAACTATTCACAAACCATGATACCATCATAAAACAGATAAATTTAATTTCCTAAGGTGCTAGTTTGAGGAAAACACTGTTAACCAATGCATTCTTGTGTTCTGTGCGTTTTTAGCTTTCTCTCGGCCTGCAAACTTCTTAATAGTCATGAATGCACCAAAACTTAGTTTGAACAAAAAAGGTTGGAAAACTATTCACAAACCATGATAACATCATAAAACAGATAAATGTACTTTCCTGAAGTAGTAGTTTTTAGAACACTGTTAACCAATGCATTCTTGTGTTCTGTGCGTTTTTAAGCCTTCTCTCGGCCTGCAAACTTCTTAATAGTCATGAATGCACCAAAACTTAGTTTGAACAAAAAAGGTTGGAAAACTATTTACAAACCATGATAACATCATAATACAGATAAATGTACTTTCCTATGGTTCTAGTTCGAGAAAAACACTGTTAACCAATGCATTCTTGTGCTTTGTGCGTTTTTAGCTTTCTCTCGGCCTGCAAACGCCTTAATAGTCATGAATGCACCAAAACTTAGTTTGAACAAAAAAGGTTGGAAAACTATTAACAAACCATGATACCATCATAAAACAGATAAATGTACTTTCCTGAAGTGCTAGTTTTAGAACACTGTTAACCAATGCATTCTTGTGTTCTGTGCGTTTTCAGCTTTCTCTCGACCTGAAAACGCCTTAATAGTCATGAATGCACCAAAACTTAGTTTGAACAAAAAAGGTTGGAAAACTATTCACAAACCATGATACCATCATAAAACATATACATTTACTTTCCTGAAGTGCTAGTTTTAGGTAAACACTGTTAACCAATGCATTCTTGTGTTCTGTGCGTTTTCAGCTTTCTCTCGGCCTGAAAACGCCTTAATAGTCATCAATGCATCAAAACTTAGTTTGAACAAAAAAGGTTAGAAAACTATTCACAAACCATGATATCATCATAAAACAGATACATTTAATTTCCTAAGGTGCTAGTTTGAGGAGAACACTGTTAACCAATGCATTCTTGTGTTCTGTGCGTTTTTAGCTTTCTCTCGGCCTGCAAACGCCTTAATAGTCATGAATGCACCAGAACTTAGTTTGAACAAAAAAGGTTGGAAAACTATTCACAAACCATGATACCATCATAAAACATATACATTTACTTTCCTGAAGTGCTAGTTTTAGGTAAACACTGTTAACCAATGCATTCTTGTGTTCTGTGCGTTTTCAGCTTTCTCTCGGCCTGAAAACGCCTTAATAGTCATCAATGCACCAAAACTTAGTTTGAACAAAAAAGGTTAGAAAACTATTCACAAACCATGATATCATCATAAAACAGATACATTTAATTTCCTAAGGTGCTAGTTTGAGGAGAACACTGTTAACCAATGCATTCTTGTGTTCTGTGCGTTTTTAGCTTTCTCTCGGCCTGCAAACGCCTTAATAGTCATGAATGCACCAGAACTTAGTTTGAACAAAAAAGGTTGGAAAACTATTAACAGACCATGATACCATCATAAAACAGATAAATGTACTTTCCTGAAGTAGTAGTTTTTAGAACACTGTTAACCAATGCATTCTTGTGTTCTGTGCGTTTTCAGCTTTCTCTCGGCCTGAAAACGCCTTAATAGTCATGAATGCACCAAAACTTAGTTTGAACAAAAAAGGTTGGAAAACTATTCACAAACCATGATACCATCATAAAACAGATAAATTTATTTTCCTAAGGTGCTAGTTTGAGGAAAACACTGTTAACCAATGCATTCTTGTGTTCTGTGCGTTTTTAGCTTTCTCTCGGCCTGCAAACTTCTTAATAGTCATGAATGCACCAAAACTTAGTTTGAACAAAAAAGGTTGGAAAACTATTTACAAACCATGATAACATCATAATACAGATAAATGTACTTTCCTATGGTTCTAGTTCGAGAAAAACACTGTTAACCAATGCATTCTTGTGCTTTGTGCGTTTTTAGCTTTCTCTCGGCCTGCAAACGCCTTAATAGTCATGAATGCACCAAAACTTAGTTTGAACAAAAAAGGTTGGAAAACTATTAACAAACCATGATACCATCATAAAACAGATAAATGTACTTTCCTGAAGTGCTAGTTTTAGAACACTGTAAACCAATGCATTCTTGTGTTCTGTGCGTTTTCAGCTTTCTCTCGACCTGAAAACGCCTTAATAGTCATGAATGCACCAAAACTTAGTTTGAACAAAAAAGGTTGGAAAACTATTCACAAACCATGATACCATAATAAAACAGATAAATGTACTTTCCTGAAGTGCTAGTTTTAGGAGAACACTGTTAACCAATGCATTCTTGTGTTCTGTGCGTTCTCGGCCTGAAAACGCCTTAATAGTCAAGTAAGCACCAAAACTTAGTTTGAACAAAAAAGGTTGGAAAACTATTCACGAATCATGATACCATCATAAAAAAGCTAAATATACTTTCCTGAGGTGCTAGTTTGAGGAGAACAATGTTAACCAATGCATTCTTGTGTTCTGTGCGTTTTTCAGCGTTCTCTCGGCCTGCAAACGCCTTAATAGTCCTCAATGCACCAAAACTTAGTTTGGACAAAAAAGGTTGGAAAACTATTCACAGACCATGATACCATCATGAAACAGATAAATGTACTTTCCTAAGGTGCTAGTTTGAGAAAAAACTGTTAACCAATGCATTCTTGTGTTCTGTCTGTTTTTAGCTTTCTCTCGGCCTGAAAACGCCTTAATAGTCATGAATGCACCAAAACTTAGTTTGAACAAAAAAGGTTGGAAAACTATTCACAAACCATGATAACATCATAAAACAGATAAATGTACTTTCCTGAAGTAGTAGTTTTTAGAACACTGTTAACCAATGCATTCTTGTGTTCTGTGCGTTTTTAAGCTTTCTCTTGGCCTGCAAACGCCTTAATAGTCATGAATGCACCAAAACTTAGTTTGAACAAAAAAGGTTGGAAAACTATTCACAAACCATGATACCATCATAAAACATATACATTTACTTTCCTGAAGTGCTAGTTTTAGGTAAACACTGTTAACCAATGCATTCTTGTGTTCTGTGCGTTTTCAGCTTTCTCTCGGCCTGAAAACGCCTTAATAGTCATCAATGCATCAAAACTTAGTTTGAACAAAAAAGGTTAGAAAACTATTCACAAACCATGATATCATCATAAAACAGATACATTTAATTTCCTAAGGTGCTAGTTTGAGGAGAACACTGTTAACCAATGCATTCTTGTGTTCTGTGCGTTTTTAGCTTTCTCTCGGCCTGCAAACGCCTTAATAGTCATGAATGCACCAGAACTTAGTTTGAACAAAAAAGG
Organism: Gasterosteus aculeatus; assembly: GCF_964276395.1. Lineage (NCBI taxonomy): Eukaryota > Metazoa > Chordata > Actinopteri > Perciformes > Gasterosteidae > Gasterosteus > Gasterosteus aculeatus. Next base: position 24,367,245 of record NC_135691.1, read on the forward strand.
TTGGAAAACTATTCACAAACCATGATACCATCATAAAACATATACATTTACTTTCCTGAAGTGCTAGTTTTAGGTAAACACTGTTAACCAATGCATTCTTGTGTTCTGTGCGTTTTCAGCTTTCTCTCGGCCTGAAAACGCCTTAATAGTCATCAATGCACCAAAACTTAGTTTGAACAAAAAAGGTTAGAAAACTATTCACAAACCATGATATCATCATAAAACAGATACATTTAATTTCCTAAGGTGCTAGTTTGAGGAGAACACTGTTAACCAATGCATTCTTGTGTTCTGTGCGTTTTTAGCTTTCTCTCGGCCTGCAAACGCCTTAATAGTCATGAATGCACCAGAACTTAGTTTGAACAAAAAAGGTTGGAAAACTATTAACAGACCATGATACCATCATAAAACAGATAAATGTACTTTCCTGAAGTAGTAGTTTTTAGAACACTGTTAACCAATGCATTCTTGTGTTCTGTGCGTTTTCAGCTTTCTCTCGGCCTGAAAACGCCTTAATAGTCATGAATGCACCAAAACTTAGTTTGAACAAAAAAGGTTGGAAAACTATTCACAAACCATGATACCATCATAAAACAGATAAATTTATTTTCCTAAGGTGCTAGTTTGAGGAAAACACTGTTAACCAATGCATTCTTGTGTTCTGTGCGTTTTTAGCTTTCTCTCGGCCTGCAAACTTCTTAATAGTCATGAATGCACCAAAACTTAGTTTGAACAAAAAAGGTTGGAAAACTATTTACAAACCATGATAACATCATAATACAGATAAATGTACTTTCCTATGGTTCTAGTTCGAGAAAAACACTGTTAACCAATGCATTCTTGTGCTTTGTGCGTTTTTAGCTTTCTCTCGGCCTGCAAACGCCTTAATAGTCATGAATGCACCAAAACTTAGTTTGAACAAAAAAGGTTGGAAAACTATTAACAAACCATGATACCATCATAAAACAGATAAATGTACTTTCCTGAAGTGCTAGTTTTAGAACACTGTAAACCAATGCATTCTTGTGTTCTGTGCGTTTTCAGCTTTCTCTCGACCTGAAAACGCCTTAATAGTCATGAATGCACCAAAACTTAGTTTGAACAAAAAAGGTTGGAAAACTATTCACAAACCATGATACCATAATAAAACAGATAAATGTACTTTCCTGAAGTGCTAGTTTTAGGAGAACACTGTTAACCAATGCATTCTTGTGTTCTGTGCGTTCTCGGCCTGAAAACGCCTTAATAGTCAAGTAAGCACCAAAACTTAGTTTGAACAAAAAAGGTTGGAAAACTATTCACGAATCATGATACCATCATAAAAAAGCTAAATATACTTTCCTGAGGTGCTAGTTTGAGGAGAACAATGTTAACCAATGCATTCTTGTGTTCTGTGCGTTTTTCAGCGTTCTCTCGGCCTGCAAACGCCTTAATAGTCCTCAATGCACCAAAACTTAGTTTGGACAAAAAAGGTTGGAAAACTATTCACAGACCATGATACCATCATGAAACAGATAAATGTACTTTCCTAAGGTGCTAGTTTGAGAAAAAACTGTTAACCAATGCATTCTTGTGTTCTGTCTGTTTTTAGCTTTCTCTCGGCCTGAAAACGCCTTAATAGTCATGAATGCACCAAAACTTAGTTTGAACAAAAAAGGTTGGAAAACTATTCACAAACCATGATAACATCATAAAACAGATAAATGTACTTTCCTGAAGTAGTAGTTTTTAGAACACTGTTAACCAATGCATTCTTGTGTTCTGTGCGTTTTTAAGCTTTCTCTTGGCCTGCAAACGCCTTAATAGTCATGAATGCACCAAAACTTAGTTTGAACAAAAAAGGTTGGAAAACTATTAACAAACCATGATACCATCATAAAACAGATAAATGTACTTTCCTGAAGTGCTAGTTTTAGAACACTGTTAACCAATGCATTCTTGTGTTCTGTGCGTTTTCAGCTTTCTCTCGACCTGAAAACGCCTTAATAGTCATGAATGCACCAAAACTTAGTTTGAACAAAAAAGGTTGGAAAACTATTCACAAACCATGATACCATCATAAAACAGATACATTTACTTTCCTGAAGTGCTAGTTTTAGGTAAACACTGTTAACCAATGCATTCTTGTGTTCTGTGCGTTTTCAGCTTTCTCTCGGCCTGAAAACGCCTTAATAGTCATGAATGCACCAAAACTTAGTTTGAACAAAAAAGGTTGGAAAACTATTCACAAACCATGATACCATAATAAAACAGATAAATGTACTTTCCTGAAGTGCTAGTTTTAGGAGAACACTGTTAACCAATGCATTCTTGTGTTCTGTGCGTTCTCGGCCTGAAAACGCCTTAATAGTCAAGTAAGCACCAAAACTTAGTTTGAACAAAAAAGGTTGGAAAACTATTCACGAATCATGATACCATCATAAAAAAGCTAAATGTACTTTCCTGAGGTGCTAGTTTGAGGAGAACACTGTTAACCAATGCATTCTTGTGTTCTGTGCGTTTTTAAGCGTTCTCTCGGCCTGCAAACGCCTTAATAGTCCTGAATGCACCAAAACTTAGTTTGAACAAAAAAGGTTGGAAAACTATTCACAAACCATGATACGATCATGAAAAGGATAAATGTACTTTCCTATGGGTCTAGTTTGAGGAAAACACTGTTAACCAATGCATTCTTGTGTTCTGTGCGTTTTTAAGCCTTCTCTCGGCCTGAAAACGCCTTAATAGTCAAGAAAGAACCAAAACTTAGTTTGAACAAAAAAGGTTGGAAAACTATTCACAAACCATGATACCATCATAAAACAGATAAATGTACTTTCCTAAGGTGCTAGTTTGAGAAAAACACTGTTAACCAATGCATTCTTGTGTTCTGTGCGTTTTTAGCTTTCTCTCGGCCTGCAAACGCCTTAATAGTCATGAATGCACCAAAACTTGGTTTGAACAAAAAAGGTTGGAAAACTATTAACAAACCATGATACCATCATAAAACAGATAAATGTACTTTCCTGAAGTGCTAGTTTTAGGAGAACACTGTTAACCAATGCATTTTTGTATTCTGTGCGTTCTCGTCCTGAAAACGCCTTAATAGTCAAGTAAGCACCAAAACTTAGTTTGTACAAAAAAGGTTGGAAAACTATTCACGAATCATGATACCATCATGAAAAGGATAAATGTACTTTCCTGAAGTGCTAGTTTGAGGAGAACACTGTTAACCAATGCATTCTTGTGTTCTGTGCGTTTTTCAGCGTTCTCCCGGCCTGCAAACGCCTTAATAGTCCTGAATGCACCAAAACTTAGTTTGAACAAAAAAGGTTGGAAAACTATTTACAAACCATGATAACATCATAATACAGATAAATGTACTTTCCTACGGTTCTAGTTTGAGAAAAACACTGGTAACCAATGCATTCTTGTGTTTTGTGCGTTTTTAGCTTTCTCTCGGCCTGCAAACGCCTTAATAGTCATGAATGCACCAAAACTTAGTTTGAACAAAAAAGGTTGGAAAACTATTCACAAACCATGATACCATCATAAAACAGATACATTTACTTTCCTGAAGTACTAGTTTTAGGTAAACACTGTTAACCAATGCATTCTTGTGTTCTGTGCGTTTTCAGCTTTCTCTCGGCCTGAAAACGCCTTAATAGTCATGAATGCACCAAAACTTAGTTTGAACAAAAAAGGTTGGAAAACTATTCACAAACCATGATACCATAATAAAACAGATAAATGTACTTTCCTGAAGTGCTAGTTTTAGGAGAACACTGTTAACCAATGCATTCTTGTGTTCTGTGCGTTCTCGGCCTGAAAACGCCTTAATAGTCAAGTAAGCACCAAAACTTAGTTTGAACAAAAAAGGTTGGAAAACTATTCACGAATCATGATACCATCGTAAAAAAGCTAAATGTACTTTCCTGAGGTGCTAGTTTGAGGAGAACACTGTTAACCAATGCATTCTTGTGTTTTGTGCGTTTTTAGCTTTCTCTCGGCCTGCAAACGCCTTAATAGTCATGAATGCACCAAAACTTAGTTTGAACAAAAAAGGTTGGAAAACTATTAACAAACCATGATACCATCATAAAACAGATAAATGTACTTTCCTGAAGTGCTAGTTTTAGAACACTGTTAACCAATGCATTCTTGTGTTCTGTGCGTTTTCAGCTTTCTCTCGACCTGAAAACGCCTTAATAGTCATGAATGCACCAAAACTTAGTTTGAACAAAAAAGGTTGGAAAACTATTCACAAACCATGATACCATCATAAAACAGATACATTTACTTTCCTGAAGTGCTAGTTTTAGGTAAACACTGTTAACCAATGCATTCTTGTGTTCTGTGCGTTTTCAGCTTTCTCTCGGCCTGAAAACGCCTTAATAGTCATGAATGCACCAAAACTTAGTTTGAACAAAAAAGGTTGGAAAACTATTCACAAACCATAATACCATAATAAAACAGATAAATGTACTTTCCTGAAGTGCTAGTTTTAGGAGAACACTGTTAACCAATGCATTCTTGTGTTCTGTGCGTTCTCGGCCTGAAAACGCCTTAATAGTCAAGTAAGCACCAAAACTTAGTTTGAACAAAAAAGGTTGGAAAACTATTCACAAACCATGATACCATCATAAAACAGATAAATATACTTTCCTAAGGTGCTAGTTTGAGAAAAACACTGTAAACAATGCATTCTTGTGTTCTGTGCGTTCTTGGCCTGCAAACGCCTTAATAGTGAAGAAAGCAACAAAACAGAGTTTGAACAAAAAAGGTTGGAAAACCATTCACGAATCATGATACCATCATAAAAAAGATAAATGTACTTTCCTGAGGTGCTAGTTTGAGGAGAACACTGTTAACCAATGCATTCTTGTGTTCTGTGCGTTTTTCAGGCTTCTCTCGGCCTGCAAACGCCTTAATAGTCATGAATGCACCAAAACTTAGTTTGAACAAAAAAGGTTGGAAAACTATTTACAAACCATGATAACATCATAATACAGATAAATGTACTTTCCTATGGTTCTAGTTTGAGAAAAACACTGGTAACCAATGCATTCTTATGTTTTGTGCGTTCTCGGCCTGCAAACGCCTTAATAGTCAAGAAAGAACCAAAACTTAGTTTGAACAAAAAATGTTGGAAAACTATTTACAAACCAAGATAACATCATAATACAGATAAATGTACTTTCCTAAGGTGCTAGTTTGAGAAAAACACTGGTAACCAATGCATTCTTGTGTTCTGTGCGTTCTTGGCCTGCAAACGCCTTAATAGTGAAGAAAGCAACAAAACTTAGTTTGAACAAAAAAGGTTGGAAAACCATTCACGAATCATGATACCATCATAAAAAAGCTAAATGTACTTTCCTGAGGTGCTAGTTTGAGGAGAACACTGTTAACCAATGCATTCTTGTGTTTTGTGCGTTTTTAGCTTTCTCTCTGCCTGAAAACGCCTTAATAGTCAAGTAAGCACCAAAACTTAGTTTGAACAAAAAAGGTTGGAAAACTATTCACGAATCATGATACCATCATAAAAAAGCTAAATGTACTTTCCTGAGGTGCTAGTTTGAGGAGAACACTGTTAACCAATGCATTCTTGTGTTCTGTGCGTTTTTCAGCGTTCTCTCGGCCTGCAAACGCCTTAATAGTCCTGAATGCACCAAAACTTAGTTTGAACAAAAAAGGTTGGAAAACTATTCACAAACCATGATACGATCATGAAAAGGATAAATGTACTTTCCTATGGGTCTAGTTTGAGGAAAACACTGTTAACCAATGCATTCTTGTGTTCTGTGCGTTTTTAAGCCTTCTCTCGGCCTGAAAACGCCTTAATAGTCAAGAAAGAACCAAAACTTAGTTTGAACAAAAAAGGTTGGAAAACTATTCACAAACCATGATACCATCATAAAACAGATAAATGTACTTTCCTAAGGTGCTAGTTTGAGAAAAACACTGTTAACCAATGCATTCTTGTGTTCTGTGCGTTTTTAGCTTTCTCTCGGCCTGCAAACGCCTTAATAGTCATGAATGCACCAAAACTTGGTTTGAACAAAAAAGGTTGGAAAACTATTAACAAACCATGATACCATCATAAAACAGATAAATGTACTTTCCTGAAGTGCTAGTTTTAGGAGAACACTGTTAACCAATGCATTTTTGTATTCTGTGCGTTCTCGTCCTGAAAACGCCTTAATAGTCAAGTAAGCACCAAAACTTAGTTTGTACAAAAAAGGTTGGAAAACTATTCACGAATCATGATACCATCATGAAAAGGATAAATGTACTTTCCTGAAGTGCTAGTTTGAGGAGAACACTGTTAACCAATGCATTCTTGTGTTCTGTGCGTTTTTCAGCGTTCTCCCGGCCTGCAAACGCCTTAATAGTCCTGAATGCACCAAAACTTAGTTTGAACAAAAAAGGTTGGAAAACTATTTACAAACCATGATAACATCATAATACAGATAAATGTACTTTCCTACGGTTCTAGTTTGAGAAAAACACTGGTAACCAATGCATTCTTGTGTTTTGTGCGTTTTTAGCTTTCTCTCGGCCTGCAAACGCCTTAATAGTCATGAATGCACCAAAACTTAGTTTGAACAAAAAAGGTTGGAAAACTATTCACAAACCATGATACCATCATAAAACAGATACATTTACTTTCCTGAAGTGCTAGTTTTAGGTAAACACTGTTAACCAATGCATTCTTGTGTTCTGTGCGTTTTCAGCTTTCTCTCGGCCTGAAAACGCCTTAATAGTCATGAATGCACCAAAACTTAGTTTGAACAAAAAAGGTTGGAAAACTATTCACAAACCATGATACCATAATAAAACAGATAAATGTACTTTCCTGAAGTGCTAGTTTTAGGAGAACACTGTTAACCAATGCATTCTTGTGTTCTGTGCGTTCTCGGCCTGAAAACGCCTTAATAGTCAAGTAAGCACCAAAACTTAGTTTGAACAAAAAAGGTTGGAAAACTATTCACGAATCATGATACCATCATAAAAAAGCTAAATGTACTTTCCTGAGGTGCTAGTTTGAGGAGAACACTGTTAACCAATGCATTCTTGTGTTCTGTGCGTTTTTCAGCGTTCTCTCGGCCTGCAAACGCCTTAATAGTCCTGAATGCACCAAAACTTAGTTTGAACAAAAAAGGTTGGAAAACTATTCACAAACCATGATACGATCATGAAAAGGATAAATGTACTTTCCTATGGGTCTTTTTTTGAGGAAAACACTGTTAACCAATGCATTCTTGTGTTCTGTGCGTTTTTAAGCCTTCTCTCGGCCTGAAAACGCCTTAATAGTCAAGAAAGAACCAAAACTTAGTTTGAACAAAAAAGGTTGGAAAACTATTCACAAACCATGATACCATCATAAAACAGATAAATGTACTTTCCTAAGGTGCTAGTTTGAGAAAAACACTGTTAACCAATGCATTCTTGTGTTCTGTGCGTTTTTAGCTTTCTCTCGGCCTGCAAACGCCTTAATAGTCATGAATGCACCAAAACTTGGTTTGAACAAAAAAGGTTGGAAAACTATTAACAAACCATGATACCATCATAAAACAGATAAATGTACTTTCCTGAAGTGCTAGTTTTAGGAGAACACTGTTAACCAATGCATTTTTGTATTCTGTGCGTTCTCGTCCTGCAAACGCCTTAATAGTCAAGTAAGCACCAAAACTTAGTTTGTACAAAAAAGGTTGGAAAACTATTCACGAATCATGATACCATCATGAAAAGGATAAATGTACTTTCCTGAAGTGCTAGTTTGAGGAGAACACTGTTAACCAATGCATTCTTGTGTTCTGTGCGTTTTTCAGCGTTCTCTCGGCCTGCAAACGCCTTAATAGTCCTGAATGCACCAAAACTTAGTTTGAACAAAAAAGGTTGGAAAACTATTCACAAACCATGATACGATCATGAAAAGGATAAATGTACTTTCCTATGGGTCTAGTTTGAGGAAAACACTGTTAACCAATGCATTCTTGTGTTTTGTGCGTTTTTAGCTTTCTCTCGGCCTGCAAACGCCTTAATAGTCATGAATGCACCAAAACTTAGTTTGAACAAAAAAGGTTGGAAAACTATTTACAAACCATGATAACATCATAATACAGATAAATGTACTTTCCTACGGTTCTAGTTTGAGAAAAACACTGGTAACCAATGCATTCTTGTGTTTTGTGCGTTTTTAGCTTTCTCTCGGCCTGCAAACGCCTTAATAGTCATGAATGCACCAAAACTTAGTTTGAACAAAAAAGGTTGGAAAACTATTTACAAACCATGATAACATCATAATACAGATAAATGTACTTTCCTGAAGTGCTAGTTTTAGAACACTGTTAACCAATGCATTCTTGTGTTCTGTGCGTTTTCAGCTTTCTCTCGACCTGAAAACGCCTTAATAGTCATGAATGCACCAAAACTTAGTTTGAACAAAAAAGGTTGGAAAACTATTCACAAACCATGATACCATAATAAAACAGATAAATGTACTTTCCTGAAGTGCTAGTTTTAGGAGAACACTGTTAACCAATGCATTCTTGTGTTCTGTGCGTTCTCGGCCTGAAAACGCCTTAATAGTCAAGTAAGCACCAAAACTTAGTTTAAACAAAAAAGGTTGGAAAACTATTCACGAATCATGATACCATCATAAAAAAGCTAAATATACTTTCCTGAGGTGCTAGTTTGAGGAGAACACTGTTAACCAATGCATTCTTGTGTTCTGTGCGTTTTTCAGCGTTCTCTCGGCCTGCAAACGCCTTAATAGTCCTCAATGCACCAAAACTTAGTTTGGACAAAAAAGGTTGGAAAACTATTCACAAACCATGATACCATCATGAAACAGATAAATGTACTTTCCTAAGGTGCTAGTTTGAGAAAAAACTGTTAACCAATGCATTCTTGTGTTCTGTGCGTTTTTCAGCGTTCTCTCGGCCTGCAAACGCCTTAATAGTCATGAATGCACCAAAACTTAGTTTGAACAAAAAAGGTTGGAAAACTATTCACAAACCATGATAACATCATAAAACAGATAAATGTACTTTCCTGAAGTAGTAGTTTTTAGAACACTGTTAACCAATGCATTCTTGTGTTCTGTGCGTTTTTAAGCCTTCTCTCGGCCTGCAAACTTCTTAATAGTCATGAATGCACCAAAACTTAGTTTGAACAAAAAAGGTTGGAAAACTATTTACAAACCATGATAACATCATAATACCGATAAATGTACTTTCCTATGGTTCTAGTTCGAGAAAAACACTGTTAACCAATGCATTCTTGTGCTTTGTGCGTTTTTAGCTTTCTCTCGGCCTGCAAACGCCTTAATAGTCATGAATGCACCAAAACTTAGTTTGAACAAAAAAGGTTGGAAAACTATTAACAAACCATGATACCATCATAAAACAGATAAATGTACTTTCCTGAAGTGCTAGTTTTAGAACACTGTTAACCAATGCATTCTTGTGTTCTGTGCGTTTTCAGCTTTCTCTCGACCTGAAAACGCCTTAATAGTCATGAATGCACCAAAACTTAGTTTGAACAAAAAAGGTTGGAAAACTATTCACAAACCATGATACCATCATAAAACATATACATTTACTTTCCTGAAGTGCTAGTTTTAGGTAAACACTGTTAACCAATGCATTCTTGTGTTCTGTGCGTTTTCAGCTTTCTCTCGGCCTGAAAACGCCTTAATAGTCATCAATGCACCAAAACTTAGTTTGAACAAAAAAGGTTAGAAAACTATTCACAAACCATGATATCATCATAAAACAGATACATTTAATTTCCTAAGGTGCTAGTTTGAGGAGAACACTGTTAACCAATGCATTCTTGTGTTCTGTGCGTTTTTAGCTTTCTCTCGGCCTGCAAACTTCTTAATAGTCATGAATGCACCAGAACTTAGTTTGAACAAAAAAGGTTGGAAAACTATTAACAGACCATGATACCATCATAAAACAGATAAATGTACTTTCCTGAAGTAGTAGTTTTTAGAACACTGTTAACCAATGCATTCTTGTGTTCTGTGCGTTTTCAGCTTTCTCTCGGCCTGAAAACGCCTTAATAGTCATGAATGCACCAAAACTTAGTTTGAACAAAAAAGGTTGGAAAACTATTCACAAACCATGATACCATCATAAAACAGATAAATTTAATTTCCTAAGGTGCTAGTTTGAGGAAAACACTGTTAACCAATGCATTCTTGTGTTCTGTGCGTTTTTAGCTTTCTCTCGGCCTGCAAACTTCTTAATAGTCATGAATGCACCAAAACTTAGTTTGAACAAAAAAGGTTGGAAAACTATTTACAAACCATGATAACATCATAATACAGATAAATGTACTTTCCTATGGTTCTAGTTCGAGAAAAACACTGTTAACCAATGCATTCTTGTGCTTTGTGCGTTTTTAGCTTTCTCTCGGCCTGCAAACGCCTTAATAGTCATGAATGCACCAAAACTTAGTTTGAACAAAAAAGGTTGGAAAACTATTAACGAACCATGATACCATCATAAAACAGATAAATGTACTTTCCTGAAGTGCTAGTTTTAGAACACTGTTAACCAATGCATTCTTGTGTTCTGTGCGTTTTCAGCTTTCTCTCGACCTGAAAACGCCTTAATAGTCAAGAAAGAACCAAAACTTAGTTTGAACAAAAAAGGTTGGAAAACTATTCACAAACCATGATACCATCATAAAACAGATAAATGTACTTTCCTAAGGTGCTAGTTTGAGAAAAACACTGTTAACCAATGCATTCTTGTGTTCTGTGCGTTTTTAGCTTTCTCTCGGCCTGCAAACGCCTTAATAGTCATGAATGCACCAAAACTTGGTTTGAACAAAAAAGGTTGGAAAACTATTAACAAACCATGATACCATCATAAAACAGATAAATGTACTTTCCTGAAGTGCTAGTTTTAGGAGAACACTGTTAACCAATGCATTTTTGTATTCTGTGCGTTCTCGTCCTGAAAACGCCTTAATAGTCAAGTAAGCACCAAAACTTAGTTTGTACAAAAAAGGTTGGAAAACTATTCACGAATCATGATACCATCATGAAAAGGATAAATGTACTTTCCTGAAGTGCTAGTTTGAGGAGAACACTGTTAACCAATGCATTCTTGTGTTCTGTGCGTTTTTCAGCGTTCTCCCGGCCTGCAAACGCCTTAATAGTCCTGAATGCACCAAAACTTAGTTTGAACAAAAAAGGTTGGAAAACTATTTACAAACCATGATAACATCATAATACAGATAAATGTACTTTCCTACGGTTCTAGTTTGAGAAAAACACTGGTAACCAATGCATTCTTGTGTTTTGTGCGTTTTTAGCTTTCTCTCGGCCTGCAAACGCCTTAATAGTCATGAATGCACCAAAACTTAGTTTGAACAAAAAAGGTTGGAAAACTATTCACAAACCATGATACCATCATAAAACAGATACATTTACTTTCCTGAAGTACTAGTTTTAGGTAAACACTGTTAACCAATGCATTCTTGTGTTCTGTGCGTTTTCAGCTTTCTCTCGGCCTGAAAACGCCTTAATAGTCATGAATGCACCAAAACTTAGTTTGAACAAAAAAGGTTGGAAAACTATTCACAAACCATGATACCATAATAAAACAGATAAATGTACTTTCCTGAAGTGCTAGTTTTAGGAGAACACTGTTAACCAATGCATTCTTGTGTTCTGTGCGTTCTCGGCCTGAAAACGCCTTAATAGTCAAGTAAGCACCAAAACTTAGTTTGAACAAAAAAGGTTGGAAAACTATTCACGAATCATGATACCATCATAAAAAAGCTAAATGTACTTTCCTGAGGTGCTAGTTTGAGGAGAACACTGTTAACCAATGCATTCTTGTGTTTTGTGCGTTTTTAGCTTTCTCTCGGCCTGCAAACGCCTTAATAGTCATGAATGCACCAAAACTTAGTTTGAACAAAAAAGGTTGGAAAACTATTAACAAACCATGATACCATCATAAAACAGATAAATGTACTTTCCTGAAGTGCTAGTTTTAGAACACTGTTAACCAATGCATTCTTGTGTTCTGTGCGTTTTCAGCTTTCTCTCGACCTGAAAACGCCTTAATAGTCATGAATGCACCAAAACTTAGTTTGAACAAAAAAGGTTGGAAAACTATTCACAAACCATGATACCATCATAAAACAGATACATTTACTTTCCTGAAGTGCTAGTTTTAGGTAAACACTGTTAACCAATGCATTCTTGTGTTCTGTGCGTTTTCAGCTTTCTCTCGGCCTGAAAACGCCTTAATAGTCATGAATGCACCAAAACTTAGTTTGAACAAAAAAGGTTGGAAAACTATTCACAAACCATAATACCATAATAAAACAGATAAATGTACTTTCCTGAAGTGCTAGTTTTAGGAGAACACTGTTAACCAATGCATTCTTGTGTTCTGTGCGTTCTCGGCCTGAAAACGCCTTAATAGTCAAGTAAGCACCAAAACTTAGTTTGAACAAAAAAGGTTGGAAAACTATTCACAAACCATGATACCATCATAAAACAGATAAATATACTTTCCTAAGGTGCTAGTTTGAGAAAAACACTGTAAACAATGCATTCTTGTGTTCTGTGCGTTCTTGGCCTGCAAACGCCTTAATAGTGAAGAAAGCAACAAAACAGAGTTTGAACAAAAAAGGTTGGAAAACCATTCACGAATCATGATACCATCATAAAAAAGATAAATGTACTTTCCTGAGGTGCTAGTTTGAGGAGAACACTGTTAACCAATGCATTCTTGTGTTCTGTGCGTTTTTCAGGCTTCTCTCGGCCTGCAAACGCCTTAATAGTCATGAATGCACCAAAACTTAGTTTGAACAAAAAAGGTTGGAAAACTATTTACAAACCATGATAACATCATAATACAGATAAATGTACTTTCCTATGGTTCTAGTTTGAGAAAAACACTGGTAACCAATGCATTCTTATGTTTTGTGCGTTCTCGGCCTGCAAACGCCTTAATAGTCAAGAAAGAACCAAAACTTAGTTTGAACAAAAAATGTTGGAAAACTATTTACAAACCAAGATAACATCATAATACAGATAAATGTACTTTCCTAAGGTGCTAGTTTGAGAAAAACACTGGTAACCAATGCATTCTTGTGTTCTGTGCGTTCTTGGCCTGCAAACGCCTTAATAGTGAAGAAAGCAACAAAACTTAGTTTGAACAAAAAAGGTTGGAAAACCATTCACGAATCATGATACCATCATAAAAAAGCTAAATGTACTTTCCTGAGGTGCTAGTTTGAGGAGAACACTGTTAACCAATGCATTCTTGTGTTCTGTGCGTTTTTAGCTTTCTCTCGGCCTGAAAACGCCTTAATAGTCAAGTAAGCACCAAAACTTAGTTTGAACAAAAAAGGTTGGAAAACTATTCACGAATCATGATACCATCATAAAAAAGCTAAATGTACTTTCCTGAGGTGCTAGTTTGAGGAGAACACTGTTAACCAATGCATTCTTGTGTTCTGTGCGTTTTTCAGCGTTCTCTCGGCCTGCAAACGCCTTAATAGTCCTGAATGCACCAAAACTTAGTTTGAACAAAAAAGGTTGGAAAACTATTCACAAACCATGATACGATCATGAAAAGGATAAATGTACTTTCCTATGGGTCTAGTTTGAGGAAAACACTGTTAACCAATGCATTCTTGTGTTCTGTGCGTTTTTAAGCCTTCTCTCGGCCTGAAAACGCCTTAATAGTCAAGAAAGAACCAAAACTTAGTTTGAACAAAAAAGGTTGGAAAACTATTCACAAACCATGATACCATCATAAAACAGATAAATGTACTTTCCTAAGGTGCTAGTTTGAGAAAAACACTGTTAACCAATGCATTCTTGTGTTCTGTGCGTTTTCAGCTTTCTCTCGGCCTGCAAACGCCTTAATAGTCATGAATGCACCAAAACTTGGTTTGAACAAAAAAGGTTGGAAAACTATTAACAAACCATGATACCATCATAAAACAGATAAATGTACTTTCCTGAAGTGCTAGTTTTAGGAGAACACTGTTAACCAATGCATTTTTGTATTCTGTGCGTTCTCGTCCTGAAAACGCCTTAATAGTCAAGTAAGCACCAAAACTTAGTTTGTACAAAAAAGGTTGGAAAACTATTCACGAATCATGATACCATCATGAAAAGGATAAATGTACTTTCCTGAAGTGCTAGTTTGAGGAGAACACTGTTAACCAATGCATTCTTGTGTTCTGTGCGTTTTTCAGCGTTCTCCCGGCCTGCAAACGCCTTAATAGTCCTGAATGCACCAAAACTTAGTTTGAACAAAAAAGGTTGGAAAACTATTTACAAACCATGATAACATCATAATACAGATAAATGTACTTTCCTACGGTTCTAGTTTGAGAAAAACACTGGTAACCAATGCATTCTTGTGTTTTGTGCGTTTTTAGCTTTCTCTCGGCCTGCAAACGCCTTAATAGTCATGAATGCACCAAAACTTAGTTTGAACAAAAAAGGTTGGAAAACTATTCACAAACCATGATACCATCATAAAACAGATACATTTACTTTCCTGAAGTGCTAGTTTTAGGTAAACACTGTTAACCAATGCATTCTTGTGTTCTGTGCGTTTTCAGCTTTCTCTCGGCCTGAAAACGCCTTAATAGTCATGAATGCACCAAAACTTAGTTTGAACAAAAAAGGTTGGAAAACTATTCACAAACCATGATACCATAATAAAACAGATAAATGTACTTTCCTGAAGTGCTAGTTTTAGGAGAACACTGTTAACCAATGCATTCTTGTGTTCTGTGCGTTCTCGGCCTGAAAACGCCTTAATAGTCAAGTAAGCACCAAAACTTAGTTTGAACAAAAAAGGTTGGAAAACTATTCACGAATCATGATACCATCATAAAAAAGCTAAATGTACTTTCCTGAGGTGCTAGTTTGAGGAGAACACTGTTAACCAATGCATTCTTGTGTTCTGTGCGTTTTTCAGCGTTCTCTCGGCCTGCAAACGCCTTAATAGTCCTGAATGCACCAAAACTTAGTTTGAACAAAAAAGGTTGGAAAACTATTCACAAACCATGATACGATCATGAAAAGGATAAATGTACTTTCCTATGGGTCTTTTTTTGAGGAAAACACTGTTAACCAATGCATTCTTGTGTTCTGTGCGTTTTTAAGCCTTCTCTCGGCCTGAAAACGCCTTAATAGTCAAGAAAGAACCAAAACTTAGTTTGAACAAAAAAGGTTGGAAAACTATTCACAAACCATGATACCATCATAAAACAGATAAATGTACTTTCCTAAGGTGCTAGTTTGAGAAAAACACTGTTAACCAATGCATTCTTGTGTTCTGTGCGTTTTTAGCTTTCTCTCGGCCTGCAAACGCCTTAATAGTCATGAATGCACCAAAACTTGGTTTGAACAAAAAAGGTTGGAAAACTATTAACAAACCATGATACCATCATAAAACAGATAAATGTACTTTCCTGAAGTGCTAGTTTTAGGAGAACACTGTTAACCAATGCATTTTTGTATTCTGTGCGTTCTCGTCCTGCAAACGCCTTAATAGTCAAGTAAGCACCAAAACTTAGTTTGTACAAAAAAGGTTGGAAAACTATTCACGAATCATGATACCATCATGAAAAGGATAAATGTACTTTCCTGAAGTGCTAGTTTGAGGAGAACACTGTTAACCAATGCATTCTTGTGTTCTGTGCGTTTTTCAGCGTTCTCTCGGCCTGCAAACGCCTTAATAGTCCTGAATGCACCAAAACTTAGTTTGAACAAAAAAGGTTGGAAAACTATTCACAAACCATGATACGATCATGAAAAGGATAAATGTACTTTCCTATGGGTCTAGTTTGAGGAAAACACTGTTAACCAATGCATTCTTGTGTTTTGTGCGTTTTTAGCTTTCTCTCGGCCTGCAAACGCCTTAATAGTCATGAATGCACCAAAACTTAGTTTGAACAAAAAAGGTTGGAAAACTATTTACAAACCATGATAACATCATAATACAGATAAATGTACTTTCCTACGGTTCTAGTTTGAGAAAAACACTGGTAACCAATGCATTCTTGTGTTTTGTGCGTTTTTAGCTTTCTCTCGGCCTGCAAACGCCTTAATAGTCATGAATGCACCAAAACTTAGTTTGAACAAAAAAGGTTGGAAAACTATTTACAAACCATGATAACATCATAATACAGATAAATGTACTTTCCTGAAGTGCTAGTTTTAGAACACTGTTAACCAATGCATTCTTGTGTTCTGTGCGTTTTCAGCTTTCTCTCGACCTGAAAACGCCTTAATAGTCATGAATGCACCAAAACTTAGTTTGAACAAAAAAGGTTGGAAAACTATTCACAAACCATGATACCATAATAAAACAGATAAATGTACTTTCCTGAAGTGCTAGTTTTAGGAGAACACTGTTAACCAATGCATTCTTGTGTTCTGTGCGTTCTCGGCCTGAAAACGCCTTAATAGTCAAGTAAGCACCAAAACTTAGTTTAAACAAAAAAGGTTGGAAAACTATTCACGAATCATGATACCATCATAAAAAAGCTAAATATACTTTCCTGAGGTGCTAGTTTGAGGAGAACACTGTTAACCAATGCATTCTTGTGTTCTGTGCGTTTTTCAGCGTTCTCTCGGCCTGCAAACGCCTTAATAGTCCTCAATGCACCAAAACTTAGTTTGGACAAAAAAGGTTGGAAAACTATTCACAAACCATGATACCATCATGAAACAGATAAATGTACTTTCCTAAGGTGCTAGTTTGAGAAAAAACTGTTAACCAATGCATTCTTGTGTTCTGTGCGTTTTTCAGCGTTCTCTCGGCCTGCAAACGCCTTAATAGTCATGAATGCACCAAAACTTAGTTTGAACAAAAAAGGTTGGAAAACTATTCACAAACCATGATAACATCATAAAACAGATAAATGTACTTTCCTGAAGTAGTAGTTTTTAGAACACTGTTAACCAATGCATTCTTGTGTTCTGTGCGTTTTTAAGCCTTCTCTCGGCCTGCAAACTTCTTAATAGTCATGAATGCACCAAAACTTAGTTTGAACAAAAAAGGTTGGAAAACTATTTACAAACCATGATAACATCATAATACCGATAAATGTACTTTCCTATGGTTCTAGTTCGAGAAAAACACTGTTAACCAATGCATTCTTGTGCTTTGTGCGTTTTTAGCTTTCTCTCGGCCTGCAAACGCCTTAATAGTCATGAATGCACCAAAACTTAGTTTGAACAAAAAAGGTTGGAAAACTATTAACAAACCATGATACCATCATAAAACAGATAAATGTACTTTCCTGAAGTGCTAGTTTTAGAACACTGTTAACCAATGCATTCTTGTGTTCTGTGCGTTTTCAGCTTTCTCTCGACCTGAAAACGCCTTAATAGTCATGAATGCACCAAAACTTAGTTTGAACAAAAAAGGTTGGAAAACTATTCACAAACCATGATACCATCATAAAACATATACATTTACTTTCCTGAAGTGCTAGTTTTAGGTAAACACTGTTAACCAATGCATTCTTGTGTTCTGTGCGTTTTCAGCTTTCTCTCGGCCTGAAAACGCCTTAATAGTCATCAATGCACCAAAACTTAGTTTGAACAAAAAAGGTTAGAAAACTATTCACAAACCATGATATCATCATAAAACAGATACATTTAATTTCCTAAGGTGCTAGTTTGAGGAGAACACTGTTAACCAATGCATTCTTGTGTTCTGTGCGTTTTTAGCTTTCTCTCGGCCTGCAAACTTCTTAATAGTCATGAATGCACCAGAACTTAGTTTGAACAAAAAAGGTTGGAAAACTATTAACAGACCATGATACCATCATAAAACAGATAAATGTACTTTCCTGAAGTAGTAGTTTTTAGAACACTGTTAACCAATGCATTCTTGTGTTCTGTGCGTTTTCAGCTTTCTCTCGGCCTGAAAACGCCTTAATAGTCATGAATGCACCAAAACTTAGTTTGAACAAAAAAGGTTGGAAAACTATTCACAAACCATGATACCATCATAAAACAGATAAATTTAATTTCCTAAGGTGCTAGTTTGAGGAAAACACTGTTAACCAATGCATTCTTGTGTTCTGTGCGTTTTTAGCTTTCTCTCGGCCTGCAAACTTCTTAATAGTCATGAATGCACCAAAACTTAGTTTGAACAAAAAAGGTTGGAAAACTATTTACAAACCATGATAACATCATAATACAGATAAATGTACTTTCCTATGGTTCTAGTTCGAGAAAAACACTGTTAACCAATGCATTCTTGTGCTTTGTGCGTTTTTAGCTTTCTCTCGGCCTGCAAACGCCTTAATAGTCATGAATGCACCAAAACTTAGTTTGAACAAAAAAGGTTGGAAAACTATTAACGAACCATGATACCATCATAAAACAGATAAATGTACTTTCCTGAAGTGCTAGTTTTAGAACACTGTTAACCAATGCATTCTTGTGTTCTGTGCGTTTTCAGCTTTCTCTCGACCTGAAAACGCCTTAATAGTCATGAATGCACCAAAACTTAGTTTGAACAAAAAAGGTTGGAAAACCATTCACAAACCATGATACCATCATGAAAAAGAAAAAATGTGGAAAACACTGTTAACCAATGCATTCTTGTGTTCTGTGCGTTTTTAGCTTTCTCTCGGCCTGCAAACTTCTTAATAGTCATGAATGCACCAAAACTTAGTTTGAACAAAAAAGGTTGGAAAACTATTTACAAACCATGATAACATCATAATACAGATAAATGTACTTTCCTATGGTTCTAGTTCGAGAAAAACACTGTTAACCAATGCATTCTTGTGCTTTGTGCGTTTTTAGCTTTCTCTCGGCCTGCAAACGCCTTAATAGTCATGAATGCACCAAAACTTAGTTTGAACAAAAAAGGTTGGAAAACTATTAACAAACCATGATACCATCATAAAACAGATAAATGTACTTTCCTGAAGTGCTAGTTTTAGAACACTGTTAACCAATGCATTCTTGTGTTCTGTGCGTTTTCAGCTTTCTCTCGACCTGAAAACGCCTTAATAGTCATGAATGCACCAAAACTTAGTTTGAACAAAAAAGGTTGGAAAACTATTCACAAACCATGATACCATCATAAAACATATACATTTACTTTCCTGAAGTGCTAGTTTTAGGTAAACACTGTTAACCAATGCATTCTTGTGTTCTGTGCGTTTTCAGCTTTCTCTCGACCTGAAAACGCCTTAATAGTCATGAATGCACCAAAACTTAGTTTGAACAAAAAAGGTTGGAAAACTATTCACAAACCATGATACCATCATAAAACAGATACATTTACTTTCCTAAGGTGCTAGTTTGAGGAAAACACTGTTAACCAATGAATTCTTGTGTTCTGTGCGTTTTTAAGCCTTCTCTCGGCCTGCAAACGCCTTAATAGTCATGAATGCACCAAAACTTAGTTTGAACAAAAAAGGTTGGAAAACTATTCACAAACCATGATATCATCATAAAACAGATAAATGTACTTTCCTGAAGTGCTAGTTTGAGGAAAACAGTGTTAACCAATGCATTCGTGTGTTCTGTGCGTTTTTAGCTTTCTCTCGGCCTGCAAACGCCTTAATAGTCATGAATGCACCAAAACTTAGTTTGAACAAAAAAGGTTGGAAAACTATTAACAAACCATGATACCATCTTAAAACAGATAAATGTACTTTCCTGAAGTGCTAGTTTTAGGTAAACACTGTTAACCAATGCATTCTTGTATTCTGTGCGTTCTCGTCCTGAAAACGCCTTAATAGTCAAGTAAGCACCAAAACTTAGTTTGTACAAAAAAGGTTGGAAAACTATTCACGAATCATGATACCATCATGAAAAGGATAAATTTACTTTCCTAAGGTGCTAGTTTGAGGAAAACACTGTTAACCAATGCATTCTTGTGTTCTGTGCGTTTTTAGCTTTCTCTCGGCCTGCAAACGCCTTAATAGTCATGAATGCACCAAAACTTCGTTTGAACAAAAAAGGTTGGAAAACTATTAACAAACCATGATACCATCATGAAAAGGATAAATGTACTTTCCTGAAGTGCTAGTTTGAGGAAAACACTGGTAACCAATGCATTCTTGTGATCTGTGCGTTTTTAGCTTTCCCTTGGCCTGCAAACGCCTTAATAGTCCTGAATGCACCAAAACTTAGTTTGACCAAAAAAGGTTGGAAAACTATTCACAAAGCATGATACCATCATAATACAAATAAATGTACTTTCCTATGGTTCTAGTTTGAGGAAAACACTGTTAACCAATGCATTCTTGTGTTCTGTGCTTTTTCAGCTTTCTCTCGGCCTGCAAACGCCTTAATAGTCCTGAATGCAGAAAAGGTTGGAAAACTATTCACAAAGCATGATACCATCATAATACAGATAAATGTACTTTCCTATGGTTCTAGTTTGAGGAAAACACTGTTAACCAATGCATTCTTGTGTTCTGTGCGTTCTTAAGCCTTCTCTCGGCCTGAAAACTCCTTAATAGTGAAGAAAGTACAACAACTTAGTTTGAACAAAAAAGGTTGGAAAACTATTCACAAATCATGATACCATCATAAAACAGATAAATGTACTTTCCTAAGGTACTAGTTTGAGGAGAACACTGTTTACCAATGCATTCTTGTGTTCTGTGCCTTTTTCAGCCTTCTCTCGGCCTAAAAACGCCTTAATAGTGAAGAAAGCACCAAAACTTAGTTTGAACAAAAAAGGTTGGAAAACTATTCACAAACCATGATACCATCATGAAAAGGATAAATGTACTTTCCTGAGGTGCTAGTTTTAGGAGAACACTGTTAACCAATGCATTCTTGTGTTCTGTGCGTTTTTCAGCCTTCTCTCGGCCTGAAAACGCCTTAATAGTGAAAAAAGCACAACAACTTATTTTGAACAAAAAAGGTTGGAAAACTATTCAAAAACCATGATACCATCATAAAACAGAGAAATGTACTTTCCTGAGGTGCTAGTTTGAGGAGAACACTGTTAACCAATGCATTCTTGTGTTCTGTGCCTTTTTCAGCCTTCTCTCGGCCTGCAAACGCCTTAAGAGTGGAGAAAACACCAAAACTTAGTTTGAACAAAAAAGGTTTGAAAACTATTCACAAATTATGATACCATCATAAAACAGAAATAATGTACTTTCCTGAGGTGCTAGTTTGAGGAGAACACTGTTAACCAATGCATTATTGTGTTTTGTGCATTTGTAAGCGTTCTCTCAACCTGCAAACGCCTTAATAGTGAAGAAAGCATAAAAACTTAGTTTAAACCACATTGGAAAACTATTCAGAAATAACGATACCATCATAAAACCGATAAATGAACTTTCCTGAGGTGTTAGTTTGAGAAAAACACTCTTAACCAATGCATTCTTGTGTTCTGTGCTTTTTCAGCCTTCTCTCGGCCTGCAAACGCCTTAATAGTGAAGAAAGCAACAAGACTTAGTTTGAACAAAAAAGGTTGGAAAACTATTCACAAACCATGATAACATCATAAAACAGATAAATTTACTTTCCTGAAGTGCTAGTTTTAGGTAAACACTGTTAACCAATGCATTCTTGTGTTCTGTGCGTTCTTAAGCCTTCTCTCGGCCTGAAAACTCCTTAATAGTGAAGAAAGTACAACAACTTAGTTTGAACAAAAAAGGTTGGAAAACTATTCACAAATCATGATACCATCATAAAACAGATAAATGTACTTTCCTAAGGTACTAGTTTGAGGAGAACACTGTTTACCAATGCATTCTTGTGTTCTGTGCCTTTTTCAGCCTTCTCTCGGCCTAAAAACGCCTTAATAGTGAAGAAAGCACCAAGACTTAGTTTGAACAAAAAAGGTTGGAAAACTATTCACAAACCATGATACCATCATGAAAAGGATAAATGTACTTTCCTGAGGTGCTAGTTTTAGGAGAACACTGTTAACCAATGCATTCTTGTGTTCTGTGCGTTTTTCAGCCTTCTCTCGGCCTGAAAACGCCTTAATAGTGAAAAAAGCACAACAACTTATTTTGAACAAAAAAGGTTGGAAAACTATTCAAAAACCATGATACCATCATAAAACAGAGAAATGTACTTTCCTGAGGTGCTAGTTTGAGGAGAACACTGTTAACCAATGCATTCTTGTGTTCTGTGCCTTTTTCAGCCTTCTCTCGGCCTGCAAACGCCTTAAGAGTGGAGAAAACACCAAAACTTAGTTTGAACAAAAAAGGTTTGAAAACTATTCACAAATTATGATACCATCATAAAACAGAAATAATGTACTTTCCTGAGGTGCTAGTTTGAGGAGAACACTGTTAACCAATGCATTATTGTGTTTTGTGCATTTGTAAGCGTTCTCTCAACCTGCAAACGCCTTAATAGTGAAGAAAGCATAAAAACTTAGTTTAAACCACATTGGAAAACTATTCAGAAATAACGATACCATCATAAAACCGATAAATGAACTTTCCTGAGGTGCTAGTTTGAGAAAAACACTCTTAACCAATGCATTCTTGTGTTCTGTGCTTTTTCAGCCTTCTCTCGGCCTGCAAACGCCTTAATAGTGAAGAAAGCAACAAGACTTAGTTTGAACAAAAAAGGTTGGAAAACTATTCACAAACCATGATAACATCATAAAACAGATAAATTTACTTTCCTGAAGTGCTAGTTTTAGGTAAACACTGTTAACCAATGCATTCTTGTGTTCTGTGCGTTCTTAAGCCTTCTCTCGGCCTGAAAACTCCTTAATAGTGAAGAAAGTACAACAACTTAGTTTGAACAAAAAAGGTTGGAAAACTATTCACAAATCATGATACCATCATAAAACAGATAAATGTACTTTCCTAAGGTACTAGTTTGAGGAGAACACTGTTTACCAATGCATTCTTGTGTTCTGTGCCTTTTTCAGCCTTCTCTCGGCCTAAAAACGCCTTAATAGTGAAGAAAGCACCAAAACTTAGTTTGAACAAAAAAGGTTGGAAAACTATTCACAAACCATGATACCATCATGAAAAGGATAAATGTACTTTCCTGAGGTGCTAGTTTTAGGAGAACACTGTTAACCAATGCATTCTTGTGTTCTGTGCGTTTTTCAGCCTTCTCTCGGCCTGAAAACGCCTTAATAGTGAAAAAAGCACAACAACTTATTTTGAACAAAAAAGGTTGGAAAACTATTCAAAAACCATGATACCATCATAAAACAGAGAAATGTACTTTCCTGAGGTGCTAGTTTGAGGAGAACACTGTTAACCAATGCATTCTTGTGTTCTGTGCCTTTTTCAGCCTTCTCTCGGCCTGCAAACGCCTTAAGAGTGGAGAAAACACCAAAACTTAGTTTGAACAAAAAAGGTTTGAAAACTATTCACAAATTATGATACCATCATAAAACAGAAATAATGTACTTTCCTGAGGTGCTAGTTTGAGGAGAACACTGTTAACCAATGCATTATTGTGTTTTGTGCATTTGTAAGCGTTCTCTCAACCTGCAAACGCCTTA
This sequence comes from Gasterosteus aculeatus, assembly GCF_964276395.1. Classification (NCBI taxonomy): domain Eukaryota; kingdom Metazoa; phylum Chordata; class Actinopteri; order Perciformes; family Gasterosteidae; genus Gasterosteus; species Gasterosteus aculeatus. The sequence goes on from NC_135691.1 coordinate 24,390,707, forward strand.
ATAGTGAAGAAAGCATAAAAACTTAGTTTAAACCACATTGGAAAACTATTCAGAAATAACGATACCATCATAAAACCGATAAATGAACTTTCCTGAGGTGCTAGTTTGAGAAAAACACTCTTAACCAATGCATTCTTGTGTTCTGTGCTTTTTCAGCCTTCTCTCGGCCTGCAAACACCTTTATAGTGAAGAAAGCACCAAAACTTAGTTTGAACAAAAAAGGTTGGAAAACTATTCACAAATCATGATACCGAGGAGAACACTGTTAACCAATGCAATCTTGTGTTCTGTGCGTTTTCAGCTTTCTCTCGGCCTGCAAACGCCTTAATAGTCCTGAATGCACCAAAACTCAGTTTGAACAAAAAAGGTTGGAAAACTATTCACAAACCATGATACCATCATAAAACAGATAAATGTACTTTCCTATGGTTCTAGTTTGAGGAAAACACTGTTAACCAATGCATTCTTGTGTTCTGTGCGTTCTTAAGCCTTCTCTCGGCCTGAAAACGCCTTAATAGTCAAGAAAGCACGAAAACTTAGTTTGAACAAAAAAGGTTGGAAAACTATTCACAAACCATGATACCATCATGAAAAGGATAAATGTACTTTCCTGAGGTGCTAGTTTGAGGAAAACACTGTTAAACAATGCATTCTTGTATGTTTTGCCTTTCTAAGCCTTCTCTCAGCCTGCAAAAGCTTTAATAGTGAAGAAAGCATAACTTAGTTTGAAGAATCCAGGTTGGAAAAGTATTCAGAAATCATGATACCATCATAAAACAAAAAAATCTACTTTCCTGAGGTTCGAGCTTGATGAAAACACTTTTAAACAATCCATTCTTGTATATTGTTTCTAAGCCTTAAGGCTAGAGGTCGTTAGTTATATATAACCATTTGCTCCCTCTCTCCGTCCTCTGCTCTATCAGCTCTCCCTTCAACTAACTCCTCTGACTCTTCCATCTGAACGCTGCTGCAGAAACTCTCCTTTCAACTCTTTCCTCCTCTCTCGACTCTCTCTGCCGTCTTACGACACGACAGGCTGGCAAATCCCCTCTGACTCCGTGGCTGTCTGAACCGGTGCGTGCCGCGAGAGCCACCATACGAGCATCAGGAAGGAAATGGCGTAAATATAAAAACCTGACAACCTGCTTTCGTTTCAATCTCTTCTCTCCTCTTTCTCTGCTTCTATCTCCCCTGCCAAAAGCTCTTTCTATCAATCCAGAATTGAATCTTCATTTTCTAACCCCCCAAAAACTATGTTCTATCCTCTCCAACCTCCTCGAACATCCTAGTCCTCCTCCACCCTTCTTCCGGGAGAATTTGTCAACTATTTTACCAAAAAAATAGCATAAGCTCCTCTTCCTCAAGCCCACCTCCTACTATTGGTGTCCCACCGACACCTCTATCGCCCTCACTTTCCTCCTTCACACCCCTGTCTCCTAATGTCACGGTTTGGGTTCATGTCCTGTTTTATTTTGTAGTTTCTTGCCTCTTGTCTCCCTGGGTAACTTCACTTCCTGCCTTGTCCTGTCATCCCCTGTGATTGTCTGTCGTGTCATGATTGTTTCCACCTGTGTCCAACCACCTGCACCTCCCTAGTGTGTTATGTATAATGTCCAGATATCTGAGTGTTCCTGGTTCCTGTCGCCATTTTTGCCCTTGGCTTTTTTTCTTTTGGATTTTGACTATTAAAGTCTTTTTGTTTTGGAAGCTCTGCGTTTGAGTCCTGCCTTCCCCGCCTCCCTGACAGAATGACGCGACCATATAAGGATGAGTCCTTATATGGTTGCATCTGTTAGGGTGGGGGGTGAGGTGAATTTGGTGGGCCCAAAAGCACACGCACGGCAATCTTGGATCTTCAGCCAAAATTAGTTTTATTTTCTCACAAAAAACAAACAAGGGGAACACGGGAAACAGAAAGGCGCTCCTCTGACTCAACTGGAGTCGGGAGGGAAACTCCACCGACGTCTGGCGGTCTGGGGTGGCTCAAACAGGGTCTGGTGTGGATACCCGAGGCCCGACACCAGATTCACAGTCCAACTCGAAAAAAAAGGGCAGGTTACGTGCACTCCGAGGTACTCCGTGGATCTGACACCAAAACAAACCAAAAACATGAATCAACTGGTCTAGCTGCTGAATCTAAGTATCTACGGCACCTGAGACCAGCCTGGGTACTGGGACGGACTGACGACGAGCCTCAGACAGCAGGAGCCTTTATACTCGTCACCAGTGATCCCCGGAATGAGCCACAGCTGGGCACGTGGGAGAGGGGTGGGGCCGGAGGCGGAACACACAGGTGGAAACTATAGGTGGAAGAAACAAAACAAGCAAAAACAAAAGCAGACTGGGGGGAAAAACTGTTAATAAAACCGGGTCCCTAACAGTACCCCCCCCTCAACGGGAGCCTCTCGGCGAACCGTTTAGACAGTCAGGGTTCCGACAGCGGTAATCCCTAATGAGCCCCGGATCCAAGATCCAGGAACGGGGCACCCAGCAACGCTCCTCTGGTCCATAACCCTGCCAGTCCACCAGGTACTGATGCCCTCTGCCTCGGCGGCGCACATCCAGGAGGCGATTGACTGTGTAGACGGGCCCTCCCTCGACGAGACGGGCGGGTGGAGGGGGTTCCGGAGGAGGGTTGAGGGGGCTGGAGACAACTGGTTTAAGGAGGGAGACATGGAATACTGGGTGAATCCTCAAGGATCGCGGCAATTGCAATTTCACAGAGACTGGGTTGATGATGGAGATGATTGGGAAGGGGCCGATATATCTCGGAGAGAGCTTCCTAGACTCTGTGCGTAGGGGGATGTCCCTGGACGAAAGCCAGACAGACTGGCCGATGCGGTAGGCAGGGGCGGGGGCGCGTCGTCTGTTTGCCACCCTCCTGTTCTGCTCCACCGTGCGAAGCAAAGCGGTCCGAGTAGCTTTCCAGATCCGCCTACAACGACGGGCATTGCTCAAGACCGATGGCACAGCAACCTCAACTTCCTGGCTGGGGAACAGGGGAGGCTGATAACCCAAGGAGGCCTCAAATGGGGACAGTCCAGTGGCCGTTGACGTATGAGAATTGTGGGCGTACTCGACCCATGGGAGGTGACGGCTCCACGAGGAGGGATTGTTAGAGATCACACACCTGAGGATGGCCTCGAGCTCCTGGTTCAGCCTTTCAGTCTGGCCATTAGTTTGGGGGTGGAATCCCGAGGATAGGCTGGCCGTGGCACCGAGGGTGTGACAGAACGCCTTCCAAAGCTGGGACGAGAACTGCGGGCCACGGTCAGAAACTATGTCCGCAGGGATGCCATGGAGCCGAACGACATGCTGAACCAGTAAATCGGCGGTCTCACGGGCTGATGGAAGCTTGGGCAGGGGTAGGAAGTGAGCCGCCTTCGAAAAACGGTCCACCACTGTCAGAATGACTGTGTTGCCGTCTGATGGAGGGAAACCGGTCACAAAGTCCAATGCAACGTGTGACCACGGACGTTGGGGCACAGGGAGTGGTCGCAGCAATCCCATCGGGGGTCGGTGTGATGCCTTGTTGCGGGCACAGGTAGTGCAGGCCAACACATAAGCACGGGCGTCCTCCTCAAGGGATGGCCACCAAAACTTGCGGCGAAGCCAATGTATAGTCCGACGGATGCCGGGATGACCAGAGAGGCGGGACTCATGGGCCCACCTCAGGACCTGGGAACGGACGGGCGCAGGAACAAACAGGCAATTCGGTGGACCCCCTCCTGGGTCAGGTTGGGCGTTCTGGGCTTCGTGTACCACTCTCTCTATTTCCCAGGTAACAGCTCCGAGAATGCACGAGGCGGGAAGGATGGTGTCAGGACTTGAGTCGCCCTCAGGGGCAAACTGACGGGAGAGGGCGTCCGGCTTGGTGTTCTTGTGTCCAGGTCGATAGGTGAGTGTGAAATTAAAACGGGCAAAAAACAAAGCCCAGCGGGCCTGGCGTGAGTTGAGACGTCGGGCCGTATGGATATATTCCAAATTCCGGTGGTCGGTCCATACCACAAAAGGGACCATCGCTCCCTCCAACCAGTGCCTCCACTCCTCCAAGGCCAACTTGACTGCCAACAGTTCACGGTTGCCCACGTCATAGTTCCTCTCCGCCGGGGAAAGTCTGCGGGAGAAGAAAGCACACGGATGGAGTTTAGAGTCGGACGCCGACCGCTGGGATAGTACAGCTCCAACGCCGGTGTCAGAAGCGTCAACCTCGACGACAAACTGGCGGGTCTCGTCGGGGTGAACCAGGATTGGGGCCGAAGCAAAGCGTTCCTTGAGGGCACAAAATGCCTTCTCTGCCTCTGGGGTCCAAGAAAAAGTTATCTTAGAGGAAGTGAGTTGAGACAGTGGTGCTGCTATTCGGCTGTAGTCCCGGATGAATCGGCGATAGAAATTAGCAAATCCCAGGAACTGCTGCAGCTTCTTTCGTGAGGCGGGTACTGGCCATTCAGTTACCGCCTTTACCTTTTCAGGGTCCTTTCTCACTTGCCCCTCCTCAATGAAAACGCCAAGGAACTGCACGGAGGAGACGTGGAATTCACACTTCTCAGCTTTAACGAATAGCTGATTCTCCAGCAGTCGCTGCAGAACCTGCCGGACATGGTTAACGTGCTCCTGGGGATTCGGAGAGAAGATGAGAATGTCATCAATGTACACAAACACGAATCGGTTTAGGAAGTCACGTAGCACATCATTAACCAGTGCCTGAAAAACTGCCGGGGCATTGGTTAATCCAAACGGCATCACCAGGTATTCAAAGTGTCCCAACGGTGTGTTAAAGGCAGTCTTCCATTCGTCCCCCTCTCTGATGCGCACCAGATGATACGCATTGCGGAGGTCCAGTTTCGTGAATATCTTTGCTTCAGCTAGGGACCCAAAAACAGAGGAGATAAGTGGTAATGGATATTTATTCTTGATAGTAATCTGATTCAAACCTCTGTAATCAATGCAGGGACGGAGGGTCTTGTCCTTCTTGGAGACGAAGAAGAAACCCGCTCCCACAGGGGAAGATGAGGGACGTATGATCCCTGCGGCAACAGAGTCTGTAATATATTTCTCCATGGATTCGCGCTCAGGACGGGAGAGATTATATAGCCGGCTCGTAGGTAGTGGGGCTCCCGGAAGCAAGTCAATAGCACAATCATAGGGGCGATGAGGAGGAAGTGAAACCGCCCGCTCCACGCTAAATACCTCTGCTAGGTCCCTGTATTCCTTGGGCACCGCCGAGAGACTAGGGCCAGTGTCAGGTCTGCCTGAGGGAAGAACCTGATGGGGAACTGCAGACCGGAGGCAGCGGGAGTGGCAAGTGGAACTCCAGCCTGTGATCCTGCTCCTCGCCCAATCAATCTGTGGATTATGATCCCTGAGCCAGGGGAGGCCCAGGACCAGCGGTATTTGGGGGGAAGGGAAAACATAGAACTGTGTCTCCTGACGATGATTCCCAGACACGATTAGAGAGATGGGTAGAGTTCGGTGTGTTATCTCAGCCAGAGAACTGCCATCCAGTGCCCTCACCAGCTGAGCTCGTTCTAATGCCTCCACTGGGATGCCTCTCTGCTTAATAAAAGTTGTGTCCAAAAAGTTCTGTTCAGCCCCGGAGTCAATAAGTGCGGGCAGGTGCACCGGACCAGATGAAAGATACAGGGTGACAGGAAACACAGATTGAGGCTTGGCATGAGGGACTCTCTCTGAAACGCTCGCCAGCACCCCCACTCTTACCGGCGAGCTCTCTCTTTTGGCCGAACAGGGCAGACGGCCATACGATGTCCTAACTGCCCACAGTAAAGGCAGCCTCCGGAGCGAAAACGCCGCTCTCTCTCCTCTGGGGAGAGATGGGCCTGGCCCAGCTGCATTGGCTCCTCTGGCTCCAATGCAGGAGGTCCTGGGGCGGGAGAGAGGCGACGTGCAGAGCTGTATCGTTGGAATGGGCTCGTCGGCGGAAAACTGGAGACTGAGGTTGACTGCCGAGCAGTGGTGGGGGGCCAGTAGGTCCTCTCCCGACGGCGCTCCCGGATACGGTTGTCCATGTTGATGGAGAGTGTGAGAAGCTCCTCTAATGTCTCTGGCATCTCCCGGACCGCAAGCTCGTCCTTCAACAGCTCCGAAAGACTGTTGCGGTAAATCCCCTTTAGCGCCTCCTCGCCCCAACCGGACTCAGTGGCCAGGATCTGGAAATCCACAGCATACTCTGCGGCGCTGGTCGCCCCCTGGCGAAGACTGAGCAGGCGCTGAACCACATCCCTAGCGTAAACCGGGTGGTTGAACACCCTCTTGAACTCCTCTATGAAGAACAGGTAGGTGACCCGGTCTGCACTGCGTCTGCTGAGCCATGCTTCAGCCCAAACCAGTGCCGTGCCACGCAGCAACCCCACAGTATAGGCCACCCTTGCATTGTCTGAAGAAAAAGTGCGGGGTTGCTGGTTAAAAACAAATCCACACTGTAGCAGGAATCCTCTGCACTCTCCAGACACTCCATCAAAAGGTGAGGGGACAAAAGACTCACGGATGCTGGACAAGTCCACAGGAACAGTCTCTGGGGGGGGTGAACGGTGGAGTACCAGGCTCTGCATCATGCTGGCCATCTCGGTTATTTGAGCCCCGAGGGTATGTTGGGAGTCCCGTAGCTCTTGCAGCACCTGCTGGTGTTGCCCGAGAAGGGTGCCATGGCTGGAAATCGCCCTCCGAAGGGGTTCCTCTGGAGGGGATGCTGCTGCGGCGGCTGGGTCCATTGCTGGTCAGTCCGTTCTGTTAGGGTGGGGGGTGAGGTGAATTTGGTGGGCCCAAAAGCACACGCACGGCAGTCTTGGATCTTCAGCCAAAATTAGTTTTATTTTCTCACAAAAAACAAACAAGGGGAACACGGGAAACAGAAAGGCGCTCCTCTGACTCAACTGGAGTCGGGAGGGAAACTCCACCGACGTCTGGCGGTCTGGGGTGGCTCAAACAGGGTCTGGTGTGGATACCCGAGGCCCGACACCAGATTCACAGTCCAACTCGAAAAAAAAGGGCAGGTTACGTGCACTCCGAGGTACTCCGTGGATCTGACACCAAAACAAACCAAAAACATGAATCAACTGGTCTAGCTGCTGAATCTAAGTATCTACGGCACCTGAGACCAGCCTGGGTACTGGGACGGACTGACGACGAGCCTCAGACAGCAGGAGCCTTTATACTCGTCACCAGTGATCCCCGGAATGAGCCACAGCTGGGCACGTGGGAGAGGGGTGGGGCCGGAGGCGGAACACACAGGTGGAAACTATAGGTGGAAGAAACAAAACAAGCAAAAACAAAAGCAGACTGGGGGGAAAAACTGTTAATAAAACCGGGTCCCTAACAGTACCCCCCCCTCAACGGGAGCCTCTCGGCGAACCGTTTAGACAGTCAGGGTTCCGACAGCGGTAATCCCTAATGAGCCCCGGATCCAAGATCCAGGAACGGGGCACCCAGCAACGCTCCTCTGGTCCATAACCCTGCCAGTCCACCAGGTACTGATGCCCTCTGCCTCGGCGGCGCACATCCAGGAGGCGATTGACTGTGTAGACGGGCCCTCCCTCGACGAGACGGGCGGGTGGAGGGGGTTCCGGAGGAGGGTTGAGGGGGCTGGAGACAACTGGTTTAAGGAGGGAGACATGGAATACTGGGTGAATCCTCAAGGATCGCGGCAATTGCAATTTCACAGAGACTGGGTTGATGATGGAGATGATTGGGAAGGGGCCGATATATCTCGGAGAGAGCTTCCTAGACTCTGTGCGTAGGGGGATGTCCCTGGACGAAAGCCAGACAGACTGGCCGATGCGGTAGGCAGGGGCGGGGGCGCGTCGTCTGTTTGCCACCCTCCTGTTCTGCTCCACCGTGCGAAGCAAAGCGGTCCGAGTAGCTTTCCAGATCCGCCTACAACGACGGGCATTGCTCAAGACCGATGGCACAGCAACCTCAACTTCCTGGCTGGGGAACAGGGGAGGCTGATAACCCAAGGAGGCCTCAAATGGGGACAGTCCAGTGGCCGTTGACGTATGAGAATTGTGGGCGTACTCGACCCATGGGAGGTGACGGCTCCACGAGGAGGGATTGTTAGAGATCACACACCTGAGGATGGCCTCGAGCTCCTGGTTCAGCCTTTCAGTCTGGCCATTAGTTTGGGGGTGGAATCCCGAGGATAGGCTGGCCGTGGCACCGAGGGTGTGACAGAACGCCTTCCAAAGCTGGGACGAGAACTGCGGGCCACGGTCAGAAACTATGTCCGCAGGGATGCCATGGAGCCGAACGACATGCTGAACCAGTAAATCGGCGGTCTCACGGGCTGATGGAAGCTTGGGCAGGGGTAGGAAGTGAGCCGCCTTCGAAAAACGGTCCACCACTGTCAGAATGACTGTGTTGCCGTCTGATGGAGGGAAACCGGTCACAAAGTCCAATGCAACGTGTGACCACGGACGTTGGGGCACAGGGAGTGGTCGCAGCAATCCCATCGGGGGTCGGTGTGATGCCTTGTTGCGGGCACAGGTAGTGCAGGCCAACACATAAGCACGGGCGTCCTCCTCAAGGGATGGCCACCAAAACTTGCGGCGAAGCCAATGTATAGTCCGACGGATGCCGGGATGACCAGAGAGGCGGGACTCATGGGCCCACCTCAGGACCTGGGAACGGACGGGCGCAGGAACAAACAGGCAATTCGGTGGACCCCCTCCTGGGTCAGGTTGGGCGTTCTGGGCTTCGTGTACCACTCTCTCTATTTCCCAGGTAACAGCTCCGAGAATGCACGAGGCGGGAAGGATGGTGTCAGGACTTGAGTCGCCCTCAGGGGCAAACTGACGGGAGAGGGCGTCCGGCTTGGTGTTCTTGTGTCCAGGTCGATAGGTGAGTGTGAAATTAAAACGGGCAAAAAACAAAGCCCAGCGGGCCTGGCGTGAGTTGAGACGTCGGGCCGTATGGATATATTCCAAATTCCGGTGGTCGGTCCATACCACAAAAGGGACCATCGCTCCCTCCAACCAGTGCCTCCACTCCTCCAAGGCCAACTTGACTGCCAACAGTTCACGGTTGCCCACGTCATAGTTCCTCTCCGCCGGGGAAAGTCTGCGGGAGAAGAAAGCACACGGATGGAGTTTAGAGTCGGACGCCGACCGCTGGGATAGTACAGCTCCAACGCCGGTGTCAGAAGCGTCAACCTCGACGACAAACTGGCGGGTCTCGTCGGGGTGAACCAGGATTGGGGCCGAAGCAAAGCGTTCCTTGAGGGCACAAAATGCCTTCTCTGCCTCTGGGGTCCAAGAAAAAGTTATCTTAGAGGAAGTGAGTTGAGACAGTGGTGCTGCTATTCGGCTGTAGTCCCGGATGAATCGGCGATAGAAATTAGCAAATCCCAGGAACTGCTGCAGCTTCTTTCGTGAGGCGGGTACTGGCCATTCAGTTACCGCCTTTACCTTTTCAGGGTCCTTTCTCACTTGCCCCTCCTCAATGAAAACGCCAAGGAACTGCACGGAGGAGACGTGGAATTCACACTTCTCAGCTTTAACGAATAGCTGATTCTCCAGCAGTCGCTGCAGAACCTGCCGGACATGGTTAACGTGCTCCTGGGGATTCGGAGAGAAGATGAGAATGTCATCAATGTACACAAACACGAATCGGTTTAGGAAGTCACGTAGCACATCATTAACCAGTGCCTGAAAAACTGCCGGGGCATTGGTTAATCCAAACGGCATCACCAGGTATTCAAAGTGTCCCAACGGTGTGTTAAAGGCAGTCTTCCATTCGTCCCCCTCTCTGATGCGCACCAGATGATACGCATTGCGGAGGTCCAGTTTCGTGAATATCTTTGCTTCAGCTAGGGACCCAAAAACAGAGGAGATAAGTGGTAATGGATATTTATTCTTGATAGTAATCTGATTCAAACCTCTGTAATCAATGCAGGGACGGAGGGTCTTGTCCTTCTTGGAGACGAAGAAGAAACCCGCTCCCACAGGGGAAGATGAGGGACGTATGATCCCTGCGGCAACAGAGTCTGTAATATATTTCTCCATGGATTCGCGCTCAGGACGGGAGAGATTATATAGCCGGCTCGTAGGTAGTGGGGCTCCCGGAAGCAAGTCAATAGCACAATCATAGGGGCGATGAGGAGGAAGTGAAACCGCCCGCTCCACGCTAAATACCTCTGCTAGGTCCCTGTATTCCTTGGGCACCGCCGAGAGACTAGGGCCAGTGTCAGGTCTGCCTGAGGGAAGAACCTGATGGGGAACTGCAGACCGGAGGCAGCGGGAGTGGCAAGTGGAACTCCAGCCTGTGATCCTGCTCCTCGCCCAATCAATCTGTGGATTATGATCCCTGAGCCAGGGGAGGCCCAGGACCAGCGGTATTTGGGGGGAAGGGAAAACATAGAACTGTGTCTCCTGACGATGATTCCCAGACACGATTAGAGAGATGGGTAGAGTTCGGTGTGTTATCTCAGCCAGAGAACTGCCATCCAGTGCCCTCACCAGCTGAGCTCGTTCTAATGCCTCCACTGGGATGCCTCTCTGCTTAATAAAAGTTGTGTCCAAAAAGTTCTGTTCAGCCCCGGAGTCAATAAGTGCGGGCAGGTGCACCGGACCAGATGAAAGATACAGGGTGACAGGAAACACAGATTGAGGCTTGGCATGAGGGACTCTCTCTGAAACGCTCGCCAGCACCCCCACTCTTACCGGCGAGCTCTCTCTTTTGGCCGAACAGGGCAGACGGCCATACGATGTCCTAACTGCCCACAGTAAAGGCAGCCTCCGGAGCGAAAACGCCGCTCTCTCTCCTCTGGGGAGAGATGGGCCTGGCCCAGCTGCATTGGCTCCTCTGGCTCCAATGCAGGAGGTCCTGGGGCGGGAGAGAGGCGACGTGCAGAGCTGTATCGTTGGAATGGGCTCGTCGGCGGAAAACTGGAGACTGAGGTTGACTGCCGAGCAGTGGTGGGGGGCCAGTAGGTCCTCTCCCGACGGCGCTCCCGGATACGGTTGTCCATGTTGATGGAGAGTGTGAGAAGCTCCTCTAATGTCTCTGGCATCTCCCGGACCGCAAGCTCGTCCTTCAACAGCTCCGAAAGACTGTTGCGGTAAATCCCCTTTAGCGCCTCCTCGCCCCAACCGGACTCAGTGGCCAGGATCTGGAAATCCACAGCATACTCTGCGGCGCTGGTCGCCCCCTGGCGAAGACTGAGCAGGCGCTGAACCACATCCCTAGCGTAAACCGGGTGGTTGAACACCCTCTTGAACTCCTCTATGAAGAACAGGTAGGTGACCCGGTCTGCACTGCGTCTGCTGAGCCATGCTTCAGCCCAAACCAGTGCCGTGCCACGCAGCAACCCCACAGTATAGGCCACCCTTGCATTGTCTGAAGAAAAAGTGCGGGGTTGCTGGTTAAAAACAAATCCACACTGTAGCAGGAATCCTCTGCACTCTCCAGACACTCCATCAAAAGGTGAGGGGACAAAAGACTCACGGATGCTGGACAAGTCCACAGGAACAGTCTCTGGGGGGGGTGAACGGTGGAGTACCAGGCTCTGCATCATGCTGGCCATCTCGGTTATTTGAGCCCCGAGGGTATGTTGGGAGTCCCGTAGCTCTTGCAGCACCTGCTGGTGTTGCCCGAGAAGGGTGCCATGGCTGGAAATCGCCCTCCGAAGGGGTTCCTCTGGAGGGGATGCTGCTGCGGCGGCTGGGTCCATTGCTGGTCAGTCCGTTCTGTTAGGGTGGGGGGTGAGGTGAATTTGGTGGGCCCAAAAGCACACGCACGGCAGTCTTGGATCTTCAGCCAAAATTAGTTTTATTTTCTCACAAAAAACAAACAAGGGGAACACGGGAAACAGAAAGGCGCTCCTCTGACTCAACTGGAGTCGGGAGGGAAACTCCACCGACGTCTGGCGGTCTGGGGTGGCTCAAACAGGGTCTGGTGTGGATACCCGAGGCCCGACACCAGATTCACAGTCCAACTCGAAAAAAAAGGGCAGGTTACGTGCACTCCGAGGTACTCCGTGGATCTGACACCAAAACAAACCAAAAACATGAATCAACTGGTCTAGCTGCTGAATCTAAGTATCTACGGCACCTGAGACCAGCCTGGGTACTGGGACGGACTGACGACGAGCCTCAGACAGCAGGAGCCTTTATACTCGTCACCAGTGATCCCCGGAATGAGCCACAGCTGGGCACGTGGGAGAGGGGTGGGGCCGGAGGCGGAACACACAGGTGGAAACTATAGGTGGAAGAAACAAAACAAGCAAAAACAAAAGCAGACTGGGGGGAAAAACTGTTAATAAAACCGGGTCCCTAACAGCATCTCTCAGTGGATGTCCGCTCACCATCTGAAAATCACCCCCTACAAGACTGAACTACTTCTCTTTCCGTGAAAAGATTCTCTTACCCAGAACTTGACGGTTAACTTTGGCAACTCTGTGTTAAGGCCCACTTTCACTGCTAGGAACCTCTGTGTGACACTCAACAGTCAACTCCCGACAACACGATCCTGTAGATACACGCTCTACAACATTAGGAGAACAACATTAGGTTAACAGAAAACTATAGAAGCCCATTTCCGCACTAAAGAAAGGGGATAGAAAGTCGAAATTATGAGCTAAAACGGTTGTAGCTGGTTGTCATCTACGGTCCACTACGATTACCGAAGGGGTCGTTTGTTTTTTGACAACGTTTTATCTCATAATTTCGACTTTTTATCTCCTTTCTTTAGTGCAGAAATGGGCTTCTACGGACTCGCCTCGCGGCATCGATGGGACCCCTGAAAGCACCGTCTCCACAGATCATTAGGTTTTGATCAGAGTTGTGATTAAAGGTTTGGGTGGGCCGCGAAAGATTCAGATTTCAAATTGGGCCGCGGCATTCTTGAGTTTGATTCGGAATAAAAAGATAATGTTTGTCCTGATATATTCAGAATTAAATGGGGCCCTGTGTCAAGATGTTTGATCGTAATAGTATGGGAAATATCTGTAAAATAAAAATGTTTCACTGTAGATTTTTTTGCGATACCCCTTTATTTGAAGGTGTTGTTATGGTTGATGAGGACAGGATCCAAAAGCAGAACCGGGGACAAAGTCTTGTTGTCAACAAACGAAAATCTTTACTTCTCAAGAGGCTCGTGAGAAGGTCGCGAATGCAGGATCCGGAGCGAAGGCTGCGTAAGCGTGCTGGCGTGTGGCGTAGAATCGCATCGCGTCGACGAGAGGTAATGATCCGACGAGGAGGCCTGGGAGACAGCAGGCTACAACTCGTGTCGGATTGCTGAGTTTCCCCTGAGGAATCAGTGTAGTTCGTAACACAAATAATTCCTTATTCAATCTTTCTCCCACATGGCTGCTGTTGGAAAACCTCCTGAAGATGTCCCCCTGGATCGCTTAGTGAATTTGGTCTCAGTCGCTTAAAGTTCAACACGTATCAACACATTATATAGGGACAAGGTATCTGAAACTAAAGGAAAAAGCACTATAGGACATATAATTTACCCCCCCCCCCCAGGGGCAGCTCTGGATGTGTCTTTCAATTGATGCTCCCATCCCTGTTTGTTTCTGGAGGGATGACATCAAACAGAATAACCGTTCTATATGTGGCGGTGCCACAGTGATGCTTCAAGTTGACAATACATGTTGAGGAGGAGAACATAACCAGTGGGTCAATGGTTGAGACCCTGCCCTTCATAGTTTACTCTCCCTCCATAAATGGACACCATCTCTCCACTTGTTGTCGTGTGGATTCACTTGCATTGAATAATGATCTCAGCTCTGTTTGGAGTGAAATAGAAACAACACATACAAGAACTTCTAGCCTCCTAAAAACAATTCTTATTTTCAATTCTTACTATGATATATGCCTTTCAACCGAGACAATGCTGTAGTTATCTGAATAGGCATAATTCTATGAAATGGTGGACTTCTCTCTCCTCCTTCTGTCCAAATGTTCCCCGTGAATGTGCCTAATGCTGCTTAGTTTTATCTTGGTAATGATTGGTCATTGCAACCGAATAGCCGCTCTGAATTCAAAATCCTCAAGTTCTGTTACTGTAATATCGTTGGCGTGTTAGTTTGAACATTCTTATCATATGTGTTTATCAAGTGTCCCAGCAGTTCCCGTTCCTTCTCTAATCTGTAAATGGTGTGTCACATTAGCTCAGTGTTTGTGGATTTCTTCGTTGTATGTGTGTGTCTATACTTCTCCTCCTTGATGTTCCTCTGTTGGAACATCTGTTGTTGTCAGCGGTTTGGTCAGATGACACGTAGCTGTCATCCTAGACGTGTGATTAAGCTTCACGCTCCCACCTTGGACCTCGGATAACCTCAGTTCCTGTGAGCAGACTGCTCTGCTAAACGGAGGTCCCATTAGGACAAGATTCCCCAATCGGCTGTTGAATAGAGAAGCACAAGTGGTGCAGCTATGTGTGTGTGTGTGTGTGTGTGTGTGTAGGTGTGTCTAGATGTGCGTGTGAGTGTGTGTGTGTGTGCTCTCCCAATTCCTGTTGCTCTTCCTTCTGGTTTACCAAACTCTTCAAGCAAACAAGTTCTACCATCTAGTGTGTGCATATTTAAACATAACTGGAACTCAACATTTTACCCACTTATTTCCCGGTTTTAGCTATTTCTTTTAATGTGGAGTAATTGTATCATTTGTGTGTCTCATCAGTCCTTGTGTCTGTGTATGAGAAGAGCAATGTCATTACACATTCGTTCCAGGAAGAAAAGTCAGGTTGGATCTTCCTGCGTTGGTCATCGTCTGCTGTTATCCCAAAAATGCCACTTGAGTAGCTAAACTCTAACATCTAGTGTTTTCCTAAAAACATTCTAATCAATTTGTGAGTTGTTTCATTGATAGAAAGACTATGTTCTTCTTAACACTTTAAATCAATGTCATCTACACATCTCTGTTGTTTAGAATCTTATGATTGTGTTTTACACTGCATGTAATCATGTTCCCAAATCGGCAGATCCTCTCGTTGTATTCTGTTCTCCCCCAGTCCCTCATGTTGAGGTAGGTGTAAAAGCATCCCTTCACATAGCCTTTGGTGATGCTAATCACCCCCAGGCCACCTCCTGGCTTATCCGACAATGTCGTAAAACCCCCTCAACGCCGTTTCTACTGGGTGTCGTTGCCGATCTGGACTTTCTCACATTGGAGTCGCCTGTTCCTAACTGAAAAGCAAAACAGAGTTAACAATTGCCATGCACATGTATTCGAGGAAAAATGTGTCAGTAAATTTTATCATAGTGAAATAATTGCTTCCATTCAAACCGTGTGTGATTGTTAAACCTGCTGGGTGACTCTGAGATGACGTACAACCTGTGGATGGATTTTATGGCTCCGACACTTCCCCAGAATTCCTCCTCTTATCAGTCGTTGTTTTAGGGAGGCCTGCTCACTCCCTCCTCGACCACGAGTTGCAATCACCTTTCAACCTCTGCATCTCCTCTGAAATGCAGCCTCCTGATGGTCACCTGATGGTGGAAGGAGTTCCAAATGTTGCTTTCTTGAAAGGAAAAATCTCTTTGTTCCTGCTGTTCTGGTTCTGTTCCCTCTTGTTCAAATTCACTTCCTGCAAGTCGCTTTGGATTAGAGCCTCAGCTGAATAAAAAATGTAACACGTTGACGTAAAGAATGCCTCTGCATATCTTTATCTACCCCTAGAGTATTTACACACTGTTCTGAAAATTGCCTTTCTCAAACGGCCTTGTTTCCAACCGATTTGAGGAGCCATTTATTTATAGAAATTTGGATCTCCGACATAACTGATTATTGACCCCCATAGTCAACTCAGGAAAAATTAACACCAATATTGCCTTCGTGTCCCCGTTCAATGATCTCTTTGAGTTTTTGCTTGTAGGTCTCACCCACATGGCGTATGACTGTTCCATGTCTTCATCAACTAATTGACCAACCAGGAATAAATCTGCTCATACCAAGATTACACAAAAATTTTACCTCACTTTCTCACCCTCAGTCAATTTCTTCTCCTTTTACCTTCAGCCTGTTTGCTCTGTACTGATGTGTCATCACCTTTGAAAACCTGTGCATTACTGCATAACTCTTCAACCTCTTTTTCAGGGTCATAAAACAACAATGAAGATTGTGAGTCCCTTGATCCCAAAAAGTACCAGGAGATAATAAATCAACTTAGCATCAGACCCATCTGTTCCAGACCCCCCTCCAGTGTTAATCCCCACTTTTATTGCTCTTCAGCCCAAAAGCAAAGCAGAGGGTGGGAGACATGTCTGTTACTTGCAAATACAAACTCAGCTCATGCTTAGTTTGATCCAATCCATTCATTCATTACTGATAGATCACCAACCTCTCATGGTTAGCGTATCCAAATGTAAGGGTGTACTACTTGTTGAACATTACAGGATGACCGTCTGTAACAAGTTTCCATATTTCGTGTACTGGTGCTATCAATGTTCCTTTGATCAGACATTTGCTTCCATCATCAAGATACTGTATCAAGTGTATCGTGCACTATACACTCAATAGCAACACTCAACAATTTACCGGCCATCTCTGAATTTAGGAGGAAACTCGAAAAACTACAAACATTAATACAACATACGGACAATATATACAACAACTCTCCTAATTCCTTATCACCTTAATTCCTCATTTAAATCCTACACAACCTCATCTCTTAATTTTCAATGACTGATTCCCCTTTTTTATTATCAATCTTCCCTACGGGTTTAAGTCTAGTTTCAGCTGACACTCTCAGCAGTCTATAATCTCTAGTCTCCCTTTTTCTACCTGGAATGTGAGTCGTAAACCGTAGAGGCTGAGGGTGCTTATCTGAGCTGTTGGAAAGCAGCGGGGGTTGGTGTGTCACCAGTCAGTTGTTTAGGGCCTCGTCTGCTTTGGGGTTTGCATGAGGGGGTGGAGGTGGGGTGGACCCTCTGGTCCTGCCGGGGCTGCATTTGACGGGAAGACCGTGGAGGAGCTGCACTGAACTGCATGTTCGTTGGACATATTCTTGACCAATGACCCGTCTGTCCGCATAAGTAGCATTCATCTCCTCTTCCCCTATTATTTCCACGTCCTCTGCCTCTGCGCTGAGGTGGTGGTTGCTGGTATCCTCTCAATTGGTTTCTCACTGCTGGACCTACGGTTGGATATGTGGCTTCTGGAGGAACAGGGTATTGGGGTTGTTCATCACTCACCGACAGTTGTTTCCTGACTCTCCGTTTTTCCGTTGCTTCTGCATCTGCTGCTGCCAGTTGAACCTTCAGAAGCCGTTTCGTCAGTCTCTTGATTTTTCCCCGTTCGATCGTCTCCACTGCTTGCTGTTTCTGGTGGTAATGGGTGAGACGGTCTCTCCATGTGCTTTCATCCATGTCGTCCGGTCCCACTACTCCCTCTGGCAGGGGCAAGCCTTGGAGCACAGTGTGTCGCCAGATCACAGCAGTAGATTTGTTATTGTCGTGTCTTTCTCCTGTGGCCAAATGCCATTCTGTTTCTGCTCTCCTCAGATATTGAGACGTGTCTTCACCTTGTTTCATACTCAGACCCATCAGGATGGACATTCTTGGCTTTGTAGGCCAGATGTTTTGCATTGTGGCCCAAAATACTCCTCTGACCTTATCAAATGGAGCCTCATCCTCTTGTGGTTGGTGGTTCCCGCTCTTGCTTCTAAGACTCTTAGGTTGTCAGTGCCCTCCATGTGGGCTATTAAGGCTCTCATATCTCCAAGAGCCAACTCATCACCTATTGTGTGCCTTTCAAAGAGCAGGATCATGGGTTAGCTCCTCCATCCAATGGCGGCAATGCCTTCTCCAGCGTTTCCCTGTCTCGATGACTCCAGGGTAGAAATACGCTGGGCTCACAATCTGCTTCTTCTTCTTCTGTCAGGTCAACAGCAGGTTTGGGGGTGTTTGGGTCGACTGCAGTCCAGTAGGCAAGCAGCCGCTTGGTGCGGACACATCTCTTATCCTCTCTTTTGAGGGCTCTCTTCTCACTCATTCTATTTAAATGGCCGCCTTCTACATAAGCCGTAGTGGCTTGATTTCTCGCTGTTACAGTCTCCCTCCAAACCTTGCGCCTGTCTTCACCTGCTGGCGGCGACACCGTTGGAAACCACCCACTCTTTTGCCATCTTTTCAAATATCTCTTCATCCTACTCCACTCCCTCTCTCTTTCCTTGGACTCAGTTTGTTCTTCCATGAACTCTCTGGCCCTACCAAGCAATTTCTGAGTTGTAAGCGCAGCCATCATGCAACCTGGAATACTCTAAACAACCGCTAAGCTGTCCCTTCTGTCCTAGGTGTTACTCTGTCACTAACAGCAAGAAAACCCAAACCAAGTCACTTCTAACAGCTGTCCGAGGAAATGTCAAATTGAACTATCGACCGGAATCGACACAGTAAAACAAACAACCAAATCTAAAAAGAAAGGAGGGTAATTTAAAACATCGAATCAGTCCAATAACTGCGGTGTATTTACTAAAATTATCTTGTTAGACCACCAAGTTAAACCAACTTATCAGTACCTCTAACCACAAAATCATATCAATCACGGAACTGTAAAAATTAGTATAATCAATGATCAATGCCAAAGACTATGATTACAATTGTACAGAGGAAAAAGAGAAAGAATTAACTATATCTCAAATCAAAACTCAATCTTCATTCAAAATTCAAAAGTCTAAAAATCAAACTTTAATAAAGTTAATCTTGATGTCTAAAAATGAATGAATCCAAATTATTAATCAAAGTTACAAAATTAATCAAAGTTATGATGATACAGTCAAACTGCCGGCAATATTAATCAGGAAGTAGAGCAGAAGCACTCCCCCACAAATGCCGCCAGAGATTATACCGCAATATAAACAATGATCCACCCCCAACCCAGAGACAATGCAATGACAGTCAATCTGGTTTCAGCTAAACATTGGAGATCGAAATCAAACAATTCATAACAGCTTCTCAAAAGCACCACATCAAAATTAAGTCAACCTCCAATTCCAATCCAAAATCGATTCAGAACTATAGTACAAACCAAATTCAACGTAACACTACAGCACTTTAATGTTTCAAATAAACATCAACACCAATCCAGATATCCGTCAAGTTATCTTATCAATCTTTACACTATCCTAGTAAGCAAAGGCAAATGTGCATCAAAGTCAACGTCCGAACACGGCAAGTGAAGAAATTGAACTCCCCTCTTGTAATTCCCTCTTACACCCACCAGATGGCACACTCAGGGGCTTCCCCCTCACGATGTGCACTTACTCCAACCACACGAGGCGCTGTTCAGACAATAGCTGAAGATCGAACACAGAACTACCAAAGAGGAAGTGCCTCGACGCCTCCGGACATGGATCGTAAAACGCCCTCTTTGGGGATAAAATTGGGAGAAATCCATAAAGGACGGCAATTTGCATCCGTCCCCAGGTTTTAACATTACATTGTGACAGAATGTTAATGTGTACAGTGTTTATATGATTTAAATGACTATAAACTGTGTTTGATTCAAATTGTATTCACTTCATCTAACATGTTAATGTAATAACTAATATCTAATAACACAAACTATAATTCTAACACTAAACATTATTACACGTATTATAATTATATGACTAGGGGTGCACTTCTGGCTTAAATCGCTAACACTGGCACAGACAGAGCAGGCAGCCACGAACTCACGAACATCCTTCGCCATCCCCGGCCACCAGAAGCGTAATGAAGCATCCTTCTTTTCAACAAAAAAGAAGCCCGCTCCCAGAGGTGAGGAGGGATGAATCAAACCCGAAGCCAGGCTCTCGTTGATATGCGTCTCCATGGCCACTCTCTCCGGACGGGACAAGTTGAACAGCCTGCTGGTGGGGAGAGGGGCTCCAGGGAGAAGATTGAGGGCGCAATCATAAGGGCGGTGGGGGGGTAGGGTGCGTGCCAACTCTTTGTTGAACACTAGGGCGAGATCCAGATACTCAGGCGGCACGGGGGAAAGATCTGGGGGCGACGGAGGAGCCGCAACCTGACGGGGTTCCGGGACAGCGGACCTGAGACAGTGAGCGTGACACGAGACGCTCCAACTGGAAATGGACGTTTTCCAGTCGAGAAGGGGGTTGTGCAGTTTAAGCCAGGGTATGCCAAGGACAGCTGGTGACAGCGGGGACGGTATCACATACAACTGTATTGTCTCACTATGGTTGCCAGAAATAGTGAGAGAGAGGGGAGCAGTGCGATGTGTAACCTTGGAAATTAACCGGCCATCCAGTGCATTGACAGATTTGGGGACTTCTAAGGGCTCGAGAGGGATGTTTGTCTGTGCGGCAAAGTTCTCATCAATGAAATTGTCATCCGAACCCGAATCGATAAAAACATGTAGGGCGTAGGACTGGGTGTTGCTCCGGAGCATAGCCCGGAAAGGACATCCGGCCCGGAGAGCGAGACGACGAGGTGTTGCTCCTAGAGTGCTCGTCCTTCAGCTCCTCAGACAGATTCCTGGCGAACAAGGTCATTAGTGCTGGCTCATTCCATCCACATTCTGCCGCCAAAATCCGGAATTCAATGGAAAAGTCTGCTACTGATCCAGACCCTTGTCTTAACAAAAATAGCCGATTCATGGCCTCTAGCCCTTTAACGGGGTGATCGAAAACTTTAGGTAGCTCCGTTGAAAAAATAGGGAAGGAACTCAAAACTGCAGAGTGGCTAGTCCACAACGCAGTGGCCCACTGGGCCGCTTTACCTCTTAATAAATTAACGCAGAAGGCTATCTTAGCCTTGTGGAGTAACTAGCGGGCTGAAGATCAAAAACTAACTTACAATTTACCAAAAATCTACTGCATGAACCTGGTTCACCAGCGTAAGGTTCCGGAGTGGGAAACCAGGGTTCCTTGGGAGAAAATGAGGGTAAGGTGGCAGGTGGGTTACTCACTGGTGGGGATGTACTGGAGCTGGGAGCCGACAACTGAGCGAATGCAGAAGTTATCTGCTGCACGCTCTGGGTAAGGGAGTGCAAGGTTTCCATAACTCAACAGCTGTTCGTGTTTACCAATCAGGATTCCATGTGAGCTGAGGGGCGTCTGGGTTCGCTGGATCCATCTTTTCTGGTCGGATCATTCTGTTATGAGGACAGGATCCAAAAGCAGAACCGGGGACAAAGTCTTGCGGTCAATAAACAAAAATCTTTATTTCTCAAGAGGCTTGTGAGGAGAAGGTCGCGAGTGCAGGATCCGGAGCGAAGGCTGCGTAAGCTTGCTGGCGCGTGGCGTAGAGTCACGTCGCGTCGACGAGAGGTAATGATCCGACGAGGAGGCCTGGGAGACAGCAGGCTATAACTCGTGTCGGATTGCTGATTGGCCACAGATGCGGGTAGTGAGAGCGCTCCTCTAGGTCGCCCCGCCCAGCCTGAAAACACAGCAGCGCCAGCCAGCACCCAGTATCAAAATATACAACACTAAATAAAGGCCCAGAAATCATAATCACCACAGTACCCCCCTCTCAACGAACGCATAGGAAAAATCTATAAAATAAATTTCTTTCTTTGTAAAATTGTTAAGGAAAATCCCAGTAAATTCATGGTTTTCACACATTTGAATTTTTTATTTTTGTACAGTGTGTGTTCCTGCGTTAATCTGAACCCAGCTATGTGCTGTAGAAATAAATGAAATGTAACTAGAGCTTTAACTTGAACCTGCTGCCTAAAGACTTCTGTCATATCCATTTTACATGTAATTTATATTTTAGTTAAAAATATTGCACTTTATGTATTTATGAATGCAGCACTACCATAAGGGTCAAACTGATGCAATTGTGCTTAATTAAAAATGTGTCAAATCGGACTCCAATCAACTTCATTGTATCCAGTAATAGGGTTACAAATGATCTGATACTGAAGTGTATTCCATGGCAAGCATGTAAAAACTTCAACGTTAACATCTGTAACACCCAGACTTTTTGGGAGTAACCTGGCGAGGATCTGTGTCGGAACTTTTGACCACAACTGTATACGTATGTCCATGGTAACAGCGAAGATATGTCTTTTTGAAACTTAATGTTAATTCAATCGAATTTGCAGTGTATAGCTAGCGTGATCAGGCAGGACATTTACGACAGGCAGGGGAAACCTTTAAATAAGGTTATGTTAACTTACCTGAAGTTTGTCCATCGATGGGTTGAGACAAAGACTCTGCACTGGATATTTGGATACCACTGCAAAAACTCGGCTGGTTGGCCAACAACTTTTGACCACACACAAAACATTCTTTTTTTCGCCGTATTTACGTGCCGAATGAAGGTCTAGCAAGCGAGCGAGTAGTTATTTCCTGTCACGCCCTAATTGTGTTCACCCGTTTTTACCTGTTTTTACCCTGTCTCCTCCCACACCAGGTGTTCCCTGTTTGTCAATTATCCCTTGGGCATATACCTGTGTCTTCTCCCTGTTCTTGTTGCCAGTTCGTCTTGTGTGTTTCACCAGGTCTTACCAGCGTTATATCCCAGTAGTTTCCAGTCGATTCTTGAGATCCCCCGTGTACTGACCCCTGCCTGCCTCCGACAACGACACGGCCTGCCACCTCTGTACCTCCGACATCCTGTGTACCGAACTCCGGCCTGCCTCTGACAACGACACTGCCTGCCACCTCTGAACCCCTGATCTCCCGTGCACCAAACTCCTGCCTGCCTCCGACAACGACACTGCCTGCCCGTATTCCTCTTCATTAAACCTTATTCCTCATATCTGCGTTTGGGTCTCTGTCTGAGTTGTGATAGTATGAACTGGCCATGACAGACCCAGCAGAACCTGACTCCCTCCGGAATGCCGTCGCTCTTCAGGGAGCTGCTATAGGAAGGCACGAAGACATCCTACAACGGGTCATGGAGGGACTTCAAAGCCTCTCTGACCACCACGATCGGACATATCAATCCCTGATGGAGCAGTTTCGTGGGATGTCTATGGGACAGCCAACTACAGCGGCCCCTGCCCCAGACCAAGGTGGCCTCGCAGCCAGTGCGGCCTTGCCGGTAACCAACACGGCCCCTCGGGAACCCAACTTACCACCTCCTGAGCGCTATTCTGGAGACCCGAGAACCTGTCGTTCGTTCCTCTCCAAGTGTTCCCTGATCTTCGAGCTACAACCATCCTTGTTTCAATCGGAGCGTTCCAAGGTAGCGTAGCGGGAGGGCAGGAACTTGGGCTACGGCAGTGTGGGAACAGCAAACACCCATCTGCTCCAATCTGGCGATTTAGCAGCCGCAGCTGTTTGTACTGTGGCACTTCCGGCCATTACATCTCCACCTGCCCACTAAAAGAGCAGGCTCATCAGTAGGGGCGGGTATGCTGGTGGGCCAAACAGAGACTCCCTGGACTCATACTACCCGTGCCCCGCTGCATGCAATTCTTTTGTGGGGGCCCCAATCCAACACCATCAGAGTGCTCATTGACTCCGGGGCTGATGAGAGCTTCATTGACTCCGCCCTGGTCCAGCAACTGGGCATCTCGACCCAACGCCTCTCCACTCCTATAGAGGCTTGAGTCTTGGACGGCCGGCCCCTTGGCAAGGTGACGCTCTGTACCGTTCCAGTGGTTCTACGCATCTCTGGCAATCATAGCGAGCCCGTCAGGTTTTTACTTATAAGTTCTCCTCACGTGCCTGTGGTTCTGGGCCATTCCTGCCTTCAAAAGCATAACCCCCTCATTGATTGGACAACGGGCTCCATAAAGGGCTGGAGCCCATTCTGCCACGCCCACTGCTTGGGGGCTGCACAACACCCCTCGGCTTCCCCCAACCCGGCATCGGGGAACCCCCCTGACTTGTCCTCCGTTCCGGCCGAATACCAGGATCTGCGGGAAGTCTTCAGCAAGTCCCGGGCGACATCTTTGCCCCCGCACCGCCCCTATGATTGCGCCATCGACCTATTTCCTGGCACTTCCCCCCCTAGGGGGCGTCTCTACTCCCTGTCTGGTCCGGAGACCAAGGCCATGGAGGCCTATGTGGAGAGCTCTCTAGCGGCAGGAATTATCCCCCAGTCGTCATCCTCTGCGGGGGCGGGATTCTTCTTTGTGGACAAGAAGGATAAATCCCTACGCCCCTGCATTGATTACAGGGGCCTTAATGACATCACCATCAAGAACCGCTATCCGCTTCCCCTCATCTCCTCAGCCTTCGAGCTCCTTCAGGGGGCGACGGTCTTCTCCAAACTGGACCTGCGAAATGCCTACCATCTGGTTCGGATCCGGGAAGGGGACGAGTGGAAGACGGCTTTCAACACCGCTAACGGCCACTATGAATATCTAGTGATGCCCTTCGGCCTGACCAACGCCCCTGCAGTGTTCCAGGCACTGGTCAATGACGTATTCCGGGACATGCTGAACCGGTGCGTCTTTGTGTACCTGGACAACATCCTGGTATTCTCCCGTTCTGCCCAGGAGCATGTTGCTCACGTCCGCCAGGTGCTCCAGCGCCTCCTAGAGAACCAGCTGTTCGTCAAGGCGGAGAAGTGTGAATTCCACCGCTCCACTATCTCGTTCCTGGGATACATCATTGCAGCTGGGAGCATCCGAATGGATCCCTGCAAGGTGAAGGCGGTGGAGGAGTGGCCACAACCGCACTCCCGGTTCAGCTCCAGAGGTTCCTGGGATTCGCAAACTTTTATCGTCGCTTCATCCGGGACTACAGCACCATGGCATCTCCCCTCACCGCTCTCACGGTCCGCTTTCGCTGGTCTCCTGAAGCGGCTCGTGCTTTTGCAGATCTTAAGCAGCGCTTCACCACGGCCCCCATCCTCATCCAACCCGACCCCTCTCGCCAGTTTGTGGTGGAAACGGACGCCTCGGAAGTGGGTGTGGGAGCCATTCTGTCCCAGCGCTCAGCCCTCGACCAGAAACTGCATCCCTGTGCCTTTCTCTCCCACAGACTCAGTCCAGCGGAAAGGAACTATGACGTCAGCAACAGGGAGTTGTTGGCCGTCAAAGTGGCGTTGGAGGAATGGAGGCACTGGTTAGAAGGCTCGGAGCTGCCGTTTTTGGTTTGAACCGACCATAAGAACCTTGAGTACCTTCGCAGCGCTAAAAGACTCAACTCCAGGCAGGCCAGGTGGGCTCTGCTATTCAGCCGTTTTAATTTTCTTCTTTCATATCGCCCTGGCTCCAAGAACGTGAAGCCGGATGCCCTGTCTCGAGTCTTCAGCCCTGCTACCACCCCTCCGGATCCCGGGCCCATCCTTCCCACTTCCTGCCTGGCTACATCCCTGGTCTGGGGAATAGAAGCTGAGGTCCGCAAGGCACAGCGGTCAAGCCAGGTCCCTAGGAATGTCCCTACAGGCTGCCTGTTTGTTCCGGACCCCATGCGGTCTCAAGTTCTGAAGTGGGGCCATTCCTCCAACCTCTCGTGTCATCCCGGGGCTCGCCGGACCCTTGCTTTCATCCGTAGACTGTTTTGGTGGCCCACCATGGGGGTGGACGTGCCCTCTTATGTCTCCGCCTGCACGGTGTGTGCCCAAAGTAAGACCTCGCGGCAAGCTCCGGCCGGCCTCCTTCAACCGTTGCCTATGCCACGCCGCCTGTGGTCCCACCTGTCACTGGACTTTGTGACCGGTCTTCCTCCTTCCGATGGCAACACCGTCATCCTCACTGTCGTGGACCGGTTTTCAAAGGCAGCCCACTTTATCCCCTTACCCAAGCTCCCCTCTGCCAAGGAGACGGCCCAACTCATGATACAACACGTCTTCCGGATCCATGGACTTCCCACTGACATGGTGTCGGATCGGGGTCCCCAGTTCGCATCCCAGTTCTGGAGGGCGTTCTGCGCCCTCATCGGATCGTCAGCCAGCCTGTCCTCCGGATTCCACCCAGAGTCTAATGGTCAGTCGGATCGGGCCAACCAGGACCTGGAGACTACCCTGCGGTGCCTAGTATCTTCCAATCCCACCACTTGGAGTCGACAGCTTGTCTGGGCGGAATATGCCCATAACACCCTTCCATCATCTGCTACGGGCCTCTCCCCCTTCGAGTGCTCCCTCGGCTACCAACCTCCCCTTTTTCCTGTCCAGGAAGCGGAAGTGGGGGTGCCCTCAGCCCAAATGTTCGTCCGCCGCTGTCGTCGGACTTGGAGGAGGGCCCGGATTGCTCTTCTCCGGACGGCATCCAGGTATCGCCGAAGGGCAGACCGCCGTCGGACCCCTGCTCCTCGCTACCGTAGGGGGCAGAGAGTGTGGTTGTCCACTCGGGATCTGCCTCTCCGTGTGGAATCCCGGAAACTGTCTTCCCGGTTCATCGGCCCATTTACCATCTCCAGGGTCATCAGTCCTTCTGCTGTCCGTTTGGTCCTTCCTCGTACCCTTCGAGTACACCCCACCTTCCATGTCTCCCGTATTAAACCTGTGTCCCTTTGTCGCCTCCTTCCCCCCCCCACCTCCTCGGCCACCTCCCCGGATGGTTGACGGGGGCCCAGTCTATACAGTGCGGCGTCTCCTGAGGGTCCGACCGCGTGGCAGGGGTTTCCAGTACCTGGTTGACTGGGAGGGCTACGGACCGGAGGAGCGTTGCTGGGTTCCTTCCAGGGACATCTTGGACCCCTCCCTCATCGCAGACTTTCGCCGTCGCCACCCCCGTCAATCAGGTACGGCACCAGGTAGGCCGCCAGGTGGCGCCCCTAGGAGGGGGGGTACTGTCACGCCCTAATTGTGTTCACCCGTTTTTACCTGTTTTTCCCCTGTCTCCTCCCACACCAGGTGTTCCCTGTTTGTCAATTATCCCTTGGGCATATAACCTGTGTCTTCTCCCTGTTCTTGTTGCCAGTTCGTCTTGTGTGTTTCACCAGGTCTTACCAGCGTTATATCCCAGTAGTTTCCAGTCGATTCTTGAGATCCCCGTGTACTGACCCCTGCCTGCCTCCGACAACGACACTGCATGCCACCTCTGAACCCCTGATCTCCCGTGCACCGAACTCCTGCCTGCCTCCGACAACGACACTGCCTGCCCGTATTCCTCTTCATTAAACCTTATTCCTCATATCTGCGTTTGGGTCTCTGTCTGAGTTGTGATAATTTCCTATTGACAGACAGACAGTCCGTCTCTCCAATCAGTGGACAATGCTGAAGAAACAAGTCCATGTCAGAAAGCCTTCAAATTTAACTGCACAAATACTGTCAAGAGGAGTGGTCAAAGATTCAACGAGAAGCTTGCCAGAAGCTTGTGGATGGGTACCAAAAGCGCCTAATTGAAGTGAAAATGGCCATGGGACATGTAACCAAATATTAGCACTGCTGTATGAATATTTTTGACCCAGCCGATTTGATCACTTTTTCTGTTAACCCATAATAAAGTCATAAAAGAACCAAACTTCATGAATGTTTTTTGTGACAAAGAAGTATCTGTTCCAATCACTCTATTAGAGAAATTGTAGAAACAACGGAAAACTCAAGAGAGCCATGACATTATGTTCTTTACAAGTGTATGTAAACTTTTGACGACAACTGAAGTTATGTATATTTGCGTATTATGATCCTTGGCAGACTATCACGTTGGCACCACATCCCTGCCTAAAACTGAAGTAACTGCCCTCCCTCCCCCTGTGCCATTTAGATATTTAGTCAATTATTTATGATCAAGGTGATAATGAGATCAGATATTTGTCATGGAAACCGTGTCCTCAGCCAAGTCTTTTATTTTGTACCGTTTCTTTTGTTTCTTTCTATGAACCTGCAATGCATGCTTTGCCATTTTATAAGAATGCATGTTGTGCTTCCCTGCAGTATCACAAAATGCTCCATCCAAACCAACCCCAAGATTAAAAACCTTTCTGGAATACTGGAAGAAAAAAGCAGAGGAAAGGCAAAAGTTTTCCTTTGGTGAAATGCGGGAAGGAAAAAAGGAAAGGTAAGCAAATGTGATACGACATAGCTCAGTGTGAGAGTGAATAATTATTTCAACTGTTTTGTTGACTTGCTGTCGACATCCCATCATCATTTGAACCCTATACCTAAGCCCTCTGGTAGGGTCAATTTAACGGGAAACAATATAGTTTTGTTTCAAGTCATGTTGGGAGATTAAATATGTAAATATGGGACATATTTGACTTTACAACTGATTTCTGAACATAAACATCAATTGTGTTCTGTGGAAATTAATTAAAAAAGAATAATACCTGTTATTTGACCAAGATAAAGCTTTGATTTATTATTTATTACTATTATAATAATAATAATAATAATCATTACAAAAGTCCCTTCCAAAACTACCGTTTACTCGGAATTGAAGAAAAGATTAGGGTTGCTCTGCTTTGAGTCACATTTTGAATGAAAGATCCTTTTGGGGGGTCTATGTGTAACATTTGCCAACAGAGAAACCACTTTTGAATTAAGCACTGTTCTTTAAACCAGATTACCCTAGTTACCGTTCGTGTTTTTTCTATTGCAGTTTAATCTTGGCTTGATGACTGCTCAGAAGGGTGTTTTAAAGCCAGGAAAATCATTCCCTTATCAACTGACTCTGACATCACCACTCAAAGTCTTCTTCATCAGAGTGTGAAGAAAATGAGGGACTGCAACCAAGACACAATTTTTATCTGCCCAAAGAACGACTTTGAAAAACGTGAGTTGTCGTGTTTTGCCATAGCCATTTATTTCTGTTAGATGTTTCACCGCTGAGAGATAAATACCTAAATAAGTTTAAAAGTAGTTCCCCATGGTGTTTTCTGCATTCATGTTAAAATCACTGCAAGGAGTTGCAAGTTGGAGTTGTAGATGCATTAAAAACATTTAGTGAACGTTTTCACCTCATAGTCAGACCATTATGCCAAAACCAATTGCTTCTGGTGCAGTATCTCAAACCAGCTTTCCATTCATCACTTCCTTGAGGAGTTAACTTCTTTTTAAAGGTTTGTCTTTGATTGACACCAATCAAGCAGACTTTAATTGTTTTGTTTTTGCAGTTGGAGAAGTGTCCAACATTTATGACTCTGACACAGAGATGATAAACAGACCCCCCACAACGTTTGACCTAGCTGACACGCTAGTGATGTTATGGGTCAGCTGCTGTTTTCTCCCCATCCTGTGTGTTTGCACCGTCCTTTTCCCCGGTGTGTCTGTCTGTGCAGTTTGTCTCCACCTACAAGAGGCGTGGCCAGTCATCCGGAACCATCCCCACACAGCTGATCTCCATTCCACAATTCACCCTCCAGTATTTAAACCCGGGCTGTCTGCTTCTCCAGCGCCAGATCGTTATACACCCCTGCTTGATTCTGCTGTCCCTGCGCTGACCTGCCGTGCCACCTGCTTCCGTGGCTCTGACGTTCTCACCCGGCTGTCCCCTTCCATTGAAATCCTCATTCATTAAAATCTCTTCTACGGATTATCAGTCCTGCGTGGATCTCTGTGTGTCGGGTCAAATCTCCCCCTTAACAAGTGAGTGCTATGTAAAGCATATTTGGGCGTTTTTTTTAAATGAAAATGTTGTTTTTTGGTTTTCTGTGTTAAGTTTTGATCAACCACATTGTCTTATTAATGCTTTACTACAGCCATGTGAACCTCTGCATGAAAGCAGTCCAATACAGACGAATATAGAGGATATCGGTCCAAGTACCTCCGGATAGCCTGGAATGACGAGAACATATTACAGTTTTGGTTTTGGGGCTTTTGTTTTAAATAGTCTAGAGTATTAAAGGGGTTATTGACTGGGTTTTGGGGGTATTTCACGCTGTTGTTTAAGGTCTCCGAATAGGGTGTGTAACATTGATTGGGTCGAAAATGGCCCGGGTGCAATATCCTTTAAAAACTTTCACTGGCTGCTTTGTAATTCCCATGGAAGTACACAAAGCAGCGCGCACCTAAACTAGTGTCTGAGATCCTGGGCCAGAACACCACAGGGCTGGTCTGTATGTAAAGGTTGGGGGGTGACACAGGCAATGCTACATTTGTGACGTCACAAATTCAGCCTTTTCGAAACCAATCGTTTTACAGCTGCAGTTAGAAGTTGTGAGATTTAGATAGGAAAGAGGTGTCAATGGACTTTGAGATTCACTATGTCTATTTTATTTTCAACTATGACAAGGTAAAATCGATTTTGCAATCAATGACCCCTTTAACACTTGAAAAATTGAAAAGTTTAGCAAGGCGGTGAGAGATGCTAAACGACTGTACTCTGAGAAACTCCAACAACAGTTCTCAGCAAGTGACTCTGCTTCGGTTTGGAGAGGCCTCAAACACCTCACTAACTACAAGCCAAAAAAAACCCACTCCATGAATGACCTCTGCCTGGCAGACGAGCTGAATGAGTTCTACTGCAGATTCGAAAGACAATGTCCTGATCCCATCCCCCACAGCTCCACCAACCTGCTGCAGTCCCCCTCCACTCCCTCCCCCAGCCCATCAGCTCACGCCTCTTCATCTATATCACCTTCCCCTCCCCCACCAGCAACGACCCTCTCTATTCTGGAGAGAGACGTTAACCGGCTCTTTAAAAGACAAAATCCCCGTAAGGCAGCCGGTCCGGACTCCTCTGCCTTCAACACCATCATCCCGTCTCTGCTGCAGGACAAACTCTCCCAGCTGCACGTGCCCGACTCCACCTGCAAGTGGATCACAGACTTCCTGTCTGACAGGAAGCAGCACGTGAAGCTGGGGAAACATGTCTCTGCCTCTCGGACCATCAGCACCGGTTCCTCCCAAGGCTGCGTTCTTTCCCCTCTGCTCTTCTCCCTGTACACAGCTGCACCTCCAGTCACCAGTCCGTCAAGCTCCTGAAGTTTGCGGATGACGCCACCCTCATGACTGATCTCTGGTGGGGATGAGTCCGCCTACAGGTGTCAGTCTGACCATCTGGTGTCCTGGTGCAGTCAGAACAACCTGGAGCTCAACGCTCTAAAGACAGTGGAGATGGTTATGGATTTCCAGCGGAACAGAGCCCCACCCTCCCCCATCACCCTGTGTGACTCCTCCGTCACTATTGTGGATTCCTTCCGTTTCCTGGGCTCCATCATCACCAAGGACCTCAAGTGGGAGCTGAACATCAGCTCCATCACCACGAAGGCTCAGCAGAGCTTGTTCTTCCTGAGGCAGCTGAAGAAATTCAACCTGCCAAAGACGATGATGATCCACTTCTACACGGCCATCATCGAGTCCATCCTCTGCTCCTCCATCACAGTCTGGTACGCTGCAGCCACAGCCAAGGGCAGGCTGCAGCGTGTCATCCGCTCTGCAGAGAGGGGGATCGGCTGCAATCTGCCGTCTCTGCAGGACTTGTTCGCTTCCAGGTCTCTGAAGCGAGCTAAAAAGATCGTGGCCGACCCCTCTCACCCCGGACAAAAACTGTTTGTGCCCCTTCCACTGCATGAAAAGTGGGATTTTCGGCAGTATGCAGCACTGTAAATTGTCGTGGAATTTCAGGTTTGCGGCAATTTGCGGGCAACGCCGAAAACTGCCGTAAATTGTCAGAAATTCATGTGGGCCTTCCTTGGCAGTTGTCCCCCCATGAACCCCCTCCTCCTAATTCCAGGGGAGGCTTTGACATGTAAATGAAAATGCTGTGAGCTATACAAATGCAAATCAGGGTCGCAGAGGGAGTTTTAGCCCAGGTGACATTTTTTTAAAAGGTAAGAAAATCTCTGGTACAAATAGATCAGGCTCAGTAGCCTAATTATACTCTTAAATTTTAGCTTGAATTGATTAATTTAATTCAAATATGATAGATTACTGTGTATGCCATTAGCAATGGCAAATGTTATGTAAAAAAGATACACAAAATAACTTCTTTAAAAAAATAGTTTTAATCAAGGTAAAATGAGCATTCCATGCAAACAACATTTGAATCAGCATGAGGGGTCTGCAGAGATCACAGTCTCCTAGAGCTCAACTACAGTGCATAGTGGCAGGACTATAGTGACCTTTTCTTTGGTCTTAAATGCACAGAGGATGTATTAACCACACATCTTCTAGCAATGTGCTCAACTGGCAGAAATGATGCTGGGTATGACGTATCTGTTCCCTGCAAGCCCCAAACTTCCATTGGCTTTCCATAAAAATGTCTGTCCGGGTGGAGATGAAGCCAGGAAACTTGTGCAAGAACATGTTTAAATGCCGTACCCTTTGACACATTAACAACTATAAACTGCTTTATAATGGCTGGTCGTAGTTCTGATAGAGGGTCAAGGACGGGTTCCTCAAAACTGTTAGTGTTTCCACACCACTTAACATGAACATATGCTGACCTTTATGCTCTGCATCTATCGATTGAGTAAGTTACATTCATATGTTACCCGTTTACATGTCATGGCAAAACATTCAACCTCAGTGACACAAGGGTACATCTGATGATACATTGTCAACATTGCATGTCTGTCAGACTCAAGATTGTCTGGTGGAATGGAGAAAGAGGCACCACTGTACAGTTCTCTAGGGAAAGTCGTTCTGCTGACACCAAAACATTGCTTTACATAAAGCATATCAGCTGTTTCAAAGTCCCAACCATTTGTCTTCCTAAAATACTGGTCCTTCCGTATAACAATAACCTCGTATGTGATTGGAGGACCCTTAGACTCCTCGTCCAATCACGTGTGAGGTCATAGGCATGACTGATACAGCAGTACTTGCAAGACGAGCGTACAAATAGACACGTGTGTTACTATATTCAGAAGAACTGTATCTCCAGTTCCTTTGTTTGGTTTTTGCTGCTTCGTGAATAATGGCTGGACGACGTCTCGCGTTCAACTCGCCTTCAACTCCTCTCCGCGGTCACCAACTCTGCGGGTTTCTGTCCATGGAGGAGAGGAACCGACTCAAAGAAGAGGAGATGGGCGCACAATCCCAAGATGGCGGTAAGAATACATTAGATGACTGCAGGATAAGCTAAAAGTAGCGTAGCCTCAAGTTAAGCTAAGAGTAGCCTAGTAGCCTTACAAGTGAGCAGAAACTGCTTTATTAAAGTGTGTTTTCTTTGCCGTGTCGTTTACAGGAAGCGGTGCGCGTCTTCACAACTCCGAGACGAATTACAGGCGCGACAAGGGTCAGATTTAAAGAATATGCTTTCATCCTGCGGTATAAGGGAATATATACGTATAGATACCGATCATAACTATACATTTTGTTTTCACAGACTAATCTCGCCTCATAATGAGACGGTGACCTCGTATTTGCTCCGGGAAAAGTCCAGATTTAGACGACGTCATTGTGTGTAAGTGACACTGTTTACTGTTTCTCCTTCCTTGTTAAATGTTACTGTGACTTGAGTTTGATTTTTTTTGTATTCATACCACACTCATTTAATTGTTTTCCAGCCGCCTGTGAGACGTATTGTGAGACGGGACACAGGAGCTGCGAAGGATTCAGCGCGGAGTCGAGCGAGAAGAAAGAGGGTCAGAGTTTATTTGCTGACTTGTTTCAGGTGCATTGATCGATGTGTTGTGTCCGTACGCATCACATCGCACAGTACTGATTAATTGTTGTTTTTACAGCTGCTGGAATCGAGACAACGTGTGCTGGCTGATGACGAGGTGGAACTCTGGAAATCCGCCACCGTAGAGCTCACGTCGGGCGGAGGGGACGGCGTTGTTGGCGGGGTCTCGGGGTGGATTGTACGGTCGCCACACGCACACGAGGCGCCTGCACAACAGACCTGCCTCGGAAAACACGGCGCCAGTGACGGTCTACAACCCCGAGGAGGCAAACGGACAGTTTACTGAGCTGTAGTTTTTTAAACCGCCTTTACCCAAGTGTGGACAGATCCTCACTTTGTATGTAGTTGTTGTTTGTGTGTTGTTAATAAAGCTCTTTCTTTGCATAAACATGTGGCAAATGTTCATTTTCTCTATTAATTCATTGATGTCCTGGTTGGTATCCTAATAAAAGTGTAGTAGCCTACATAGGATAACCATGAAATTAATATACAGCATAATATGAATATATAAATAAAATGAGGCGGGTGACCAATAGCGACAGATCTGCCAACCAATCACGAGTGATTGAAAGTTGTGGTTTCATCCAATCATGAACAAGGACACTCAAGCCTGGTCTGCCCAGGTGTGGTTTTGCTGCCAATCACGAGTGATTTTATTTGTTCGTAAATTGTGGTTTCATCCAATAAGGAGTGAGAATATTCAAGCCCGCTCGGCTCGGCCACCCGCAGCTTCGCTGCATTCATATGCTAATTCGGGCCATTCGCACCTCCGCCAGCTCTCCGCCTACGTCATGGTTCGTTTCCGACAATTTGTGGCACAGACAAACGCGACGTGCGCGGGTGGCAAATTGTCGGAAATTAGGGAGATTTCCGGGCGTTTACGGGGACAAAAATCGCACTTTTCATGCAGTGTTCCATCTGGCAGGAGGCTGAGGTCCATCAGGACTACGACCTCCCGCCACACGAACAGTTTCTTCCCGTCGGCAGTCGGGCTCATCAACAGAGCCCGGTCCCCCACTGACTGACTATAACATTCCACCGGTCACCCCCCTTCACACTGCACATGTCACTTTAACTGTAATTCATCACTTTGTCGTCACTCGTCACTTTGTTACTTGTTCGTTAGTGCACTTTATGCTTAATATTTTTTTTAAACTTTTTTAATATTTAAAATTTTTAACTTTATTCCATTGTTTTATACTAACCCATAGCCTTATTCTACTAACCCATTGCATTAGCATTTCATTTTACTTTATTTTATTACTGTGCACTGCTGTCTTGTCTGTCTACTGTCGCGCACCAACCGCCAAGACAAATTCCTTGTATGTTTGGCATATTTTGGTAATAAATGTTTCCTGAATACTGATAAAGATGTTTGTTTCATTATATTGTATTGTGTGTACATATTCTCTTTTTGCAGCAACTACACAGACCTATATGCGCCTCTTGTCATTGATGATGACAAATATAAAGTTCTAACTGTCAAAGAAAAAAATTAGTCATCTTGCAAAGAGCCAATGTGAGTCATGAGCGCTATATTAGAGTATTATCCATCCTTCTGTCTTTGTAGAATGGACTTGTACAGAGTATGAGTAGTTTTTTTGAAAGGATGGATAATACTCTAAGGATGTAGCCTTTTGTTTTAATAACTGACTGTTGTCCTAAGGAGTCAACGTGTTATCAACGTGTAGTCAACGTGTTATCAAGTGTTATGAGTACTATTTATGAATATTGAAGGACAGGAAGGCTTGCTCCCATTTGTGTTCATCTAATAAGCTATAAAATTCTGCTTTGAGCATCTTTTTTTTTACACACAATGAAATGTTTCTACTTTTTGTTCTAGGCATACAAGTGCACCTGAAATAATTGCAAATTTAGCGCTTCCATTGACCACAAGAAATTCAGCAGATTCAACGTGTCCAGATCTAATGTTGGGATGCTGCTGTTAGAGGTTTTTAGCGTTGCACGTACACGTACATGTTTTAAGTTTACCGATGAAGTGTTTTTGTTGTACATTAAGTTCCACTTTCTGCCAAATGTAAGCACTTTGAAATAAGGGTTGATGCTGTACACGACCCCTTTAGTCTTGAAGAGAGCACATTCGTTAAGTTACGTAGTTTAGAGTAAAGTCAAAGTGAAATGAAAAGACTGGATGTTTCAGATATCCACTTCTATCAGTAAGACAACATTTACCGTATGTAAATCCAACATGGTCCGCCATGTTGTTCACTCAAGGGGCGTGATTAACCACCGCCAGTTCGTATGTATTGTTACGAATTTGTATGTTCAAGATTTTCGTATAAATTTTTACGAACAGGTTTTGGAGATCACGTTGAATATACACACAATACACAGCTAAGCCACATTTGAGAATGTTTTCCTTTAACATCTGGCCTTTAAGAGTGGGCTGCAGTAGACCATATTTATAGGCCAGCTATTTCTTTCAAGGTCCAGATCAGTGTCCAGATCCAAATGTAATTCCAGTGTGGTGCAATTTATGCAAGAATAGATATAGTCAATTCATTGTGAGTTGAGATGTGTGAGGCAAGAGATAAGAGTTTGTCTGGAATTACACCAGGACATGATGCAAGACTGAAGGGTCTAATCCTGTGCTTATTCCAGAGGTCCGTGCACTCATTCAGGTCTTCTTGCAGAACTTCATTGAAGCAGAATCTCAGTATGTCCTGATGGTCATGGCTGCCATTAAAGTGTCCAGAGTCTCTCAGGTCTCCAAACAGGTTCATCCAAATTTGAGCCCTGGGAATAAAATTCAGTTAGGCTCCTTATTTTACACAAGAGGAAGGGATTATAACTATTGAGTAACTACAAGTAGGCTACTACAAAAAGAATGAACTGCTGCCAATATCAGCTAAATCTGATTGTGTGAATGCATTGGTGGAAAGGCACTGCATGGCCCCTCAATAATGTTGTCTGTTTTACCTGCTGAAATACCTTTTTATTTGACTAAAACATCTTTTTGGCAGATGAATACTAACAGTGGATTACTTACCTTCCTTTTCTCAAAATGGATCACCACGCCTCGATTCGTTGATTCCCAACTGATGATCCATAATTGTGGCTTTAGGAGCCTGCATAGTAGTCGTGTCTAAGGGTACACTGTATTAGTCTCATGGTGCCATTTTCGGTTCCATGGTCTGTCCTCAGTCTCATTTGGACAGACGGATTGTCTCTACTGATCCCATCAGAAGGGTCCATCCTCTGCTAGATAGGACCTACCCTTTCCGTAAGAAGTTAATGTTGTGTTTTCCTATTTGCTGTTGTGATTTGAACTTCAGGCCACCATAGTTTTGACACATTTCTGTCTACA
This sequence comes from Gasterosteus aculeatus, assembly GCF_964276395.1. Lineage (NCBI taxonomy): Eukaryota > Metazoa > Chordata > Actinopteri > Perciformes > Gasterosteidae > Gasterosteus > Gasterosteus aculeatus. The sequence goes on from NC_135691.1 coordinate 24,427,361, forward strand.
CCTGATTCTTTGCCCGCCGATTTGGATAACTCTGCCTGCCTTGTCTGACTACCTGTGTACCGAAACTCTGCCTGAAGAAAATACCTTGTTTTTTGAACCTGACTACCTTGCCTTGAGTCTCTTTTTGAGTCCAGGTCTCGTGGCCCCAGCTCCCTAACAGTACAAACTGGCCAACATTGACTCAGCAGCCTTCTAGATATGTAACTGATAGAGCTAAGGTTGCCTTTATGATAGGGTCCATGACTGGGGGAGCCTTGGCCTGTGCTACCAGCATATGGAAGAGTCAGTCCCCTGCTCTCTGCTCATATCAGTGCTATAGATGCATAGAGTTTTTGATCACCCAGTAGAGGTAAAGACGTTGCTTCACGCCTACTGTCTTTGAGGAAGGGATCCCGTAGTGTGGCTACGTTTCCCATCAACTTCCAGAACCTTCGCGCAAGGGTTAGGGTGGTCCAATGCATCTCTCCAGTGTTTTGGTCAGAGGGCTAAACAACCCAGTGAGGGAGGAACTAGTGTTAAGAATGACTCGGGGAGTCTTGAGGCCTTAACCACCCTTGCTGAAATGTTGCGTTCACACCAAAAGCGAAGCGAATTATTTGTGTGAGTAGATTCCACGTAAAGTGAATGCACAGACGCATCTGGTCGCGAATGAGAAGAATTTTAAATGGGCGGCGCGAAAGACGCAAAATATTTCAACTTTGGGCGAAAAAGCCTCCCGGTCTTGCGAAAGACAATCAGCGTTGAGATGCTCCGCTCGTCATCACTGCCGTCCTGCTGCCAAAACGTGAATACACTTGAAGCGAAATAACTACAACTAGTCGGCCGAGTAAAGCGTTTGCGTTTGGTGTGAACATAGCATAAGGCTAGAGAGCTGTCTAGGGGAGTTTAGGAAAGGGAGACCTAGCTGTTTTTTTTAGCTTGTCGCTGTTGCTACTGTGGCCAGATGGGCCACCTTATTGCCTCCTGCCCACTAAAAGATCAGGGCCCGTATCCCTAAATAATTTTTGTGCAAAAAATGGCTCCTAGCGGCCAAATTCTAAGAAAATTCTCAGAGTCATGACGTTTGCTTAGAATTTCCCCTAAAAGTGACACGAAAATCCCAGTTAATATAAAAGCTATTCCTCAAGATTCCTTGTGCTTAAAAGGGCTCCTAAGGCGAGATCTGCTAAGAGCAGGGAAGAGGACTTTTAGTGGCTTAGGAGTTCCCCTAAGCAGCTGCACAAAATGGCCAACAGAGGAGGCAGGAGAGATGTCCTGCAAACACTGGATGACAGGGAATTATTGAGACGCTACAGATTGGATCGTGCAGGAATCATGTTTGTGGTGGATCTCCTTAGAGATGCAATTACTTCACCAACTCGACGCCACAACGCTATTACACCGGAGAAGAAAGTAATCACAACCCTGAGGTATTTGGCAACAGGGAAAATGCAACAATGCAGCAGTGATGACTTGGGTCTGTCCCAATCCTCCGTCAGCAGAGTCATCACCCAAACACTGACAGCTTTGTCACAACCTAATATTGTGACACAATTTGTTTCATTCCCGCTGGATGCCCGCACTTTAAACACACATTAAAGGGCATTTATGGACATTGCAGGATTCCCTGGCGTTGTGGGTGTAATTGATGGAACACATGTGAGAATAATTGCGCCATCAGAGGACAAGGCTGTCTTGTTAACAGGAAGAATTTCCACAGCATCAATGTGCAAATAGTGTTCAATGCGGCCTGTAGGATTTTGGATATTGTGGCTAAATGGCCAGGCTCCACACATGATGCGAGAATGCTCTCCGAGAGTGGCATCAGACAGCTTTTTGAGAGACGCTATGTGCCAGCTAATTGCCACTTGTTAGGGGACAGTGGCTACCCATGCAAACCATGGCTCCTTACACCTTACCTCCAGCCACGCCAAGGGCCCCAATTAAACTATAACAGGTAAGCCAAACAATACAAAAATCATGGAAATTAAATGCAAGCAATATGTTAGAGCATCCAAGTAGTGCAATATTTCCATCAAATAATTAAAGGTCTGTATACTATTGTAGGGCCCACAAGACAACAAGAGCGGTGGTGGAGCGTGGCATAGGCCAGCTTAAGAGGCGCTTTCATGTTCTCCACGGAGAGGTGCGGGTGAGGCCTGAAAAAGTCAGCAAAGTCATCATAGCCTGTGCAATATTACACAATATTTGCAAGGTTAGACAGATTGCAGAACCTCAGGAGGATGGCGATGAGGATGAAGACAACGATGAGGATGGTGGTGAAGAAGATATTCACATTCCACAGGGGAACCTAGCCCAGAGTGGACTGCCTTACAGGGCAAACTTCACATATTTACATTTCAGGCAAGCTGTAGCCCCATGTCATTTGAGAACTTGTGATGGTATTAAGAACTACCACAGTCTTACTGCACATCACCTGCAATTGTTAAATGCAGACACAGAACACAATCTCTAAATGGTTTATTTTTTAGGTGTTCAATTTTAAGGCGGTAGTACTCCTCCTGAAGGGAAAGGACTTTTTTTTGTTGTTCAAACACATCAATTGTGAGTTGCAATCTTCTCTCCTGCAGGGATGCTGACTGAGCAGGTGCTGCGGATGGGAATGGTGTTTGATCCGCCGGGCTATCCTGAGTAGCAGCTGCAGATGGTTCAGGCGGCAATCTTGTCAGCAAACTTGATGGGCCCAGTTCTTGTGATGGCTCCATGCTACATAAATACATAGGCCTAGTTTAATTATTGTTTTGATTAAATTAATTTAATACAATGAGCATGGATAACACATGATATGGCTTCTGCAATGAATAAACACTGTTGATATGAATAACCCTGTGTCCTACCTTTGCTGCATTTCAAGGGCCTGCATCATTGACGTGTCAATGCCTGTTGGCAGCCCGGTGACACTGACCTCAGAGTGTCCCAGGACTTGAAAGACAGTGTCGGCCACTTGGGACAGCCGCTTTGCAGGTGGTCCACCCCCTAGAAAGAAACAGTCAATGAACACAGTACTTAGGCATGTAAATTAACTTTGCCAGCAGGAGCAAGTTGCCAGATTATGTGGTAGGCTATAGTATTTTGCTCACCTGTGAGTGAGGATTCCCGCTTGTGTGCTGCAATCTCATATTTTGCCTTGGACTGCAGCACATACCACCTTTTCTCACAATCGTCGCCTGTCCGCACCACGAGTGGAAAAGAGGCATTGATTGTTTGGGATATTGTGTCCCAGGCGTGCCTCTTGCCTTGGCTGGTGACAGTTGGGCCAAATTTTCCTCGTAACATACCTTTATGTTGGTTCACCAACTGGGCCAGCAACAAACCTTGCTACTCAGTCCAGTTCGGCTTGCGATTCCTTTTTTTCTCCATTTTCTGTGTTTGTAGGATATTTGTTAACAAGCCTTCATAAATAGACCAGCCAGCAATCACAGACATTGATAAAAGCTGAGCCGTCTTACCCTCGTTAAGACCACACTGAGTTGTAACGTTGCAATTTCTACTTCATTAAGGACAGCCCCTTGAGATAGGCCATCTTGTTTTCAATGGGGTCCATATGGGAGTGAAAGTACAAAATATGCCAGCTAGGATATTAATATGAGCAAATATGACACAAATCATTATTTGAACAGGGTGTAATGAGCTGAAGTTTTCACATATTTTAGATTCTAATGTTATGCTATAAACCCTACAGCTTACTATTCATTTTCCAGATATTTTCTTGAATGTGAAATATTATTTACAATTACAGTCTGCATAAGATTAGAGTGTATAATTATGTTTATTGATTTGAGGGTACATCCTTTGCTCATTTTCACCAAAAGTTCATTTTCATCAAACTTGTAGGATCAACCAATCATCCATCCATCCATCTTCAACCGCTTATCCGGGGTCGGGTCGCGGGGGCAACAGCTCCAGCAGGGGACCCCAAACTTCCCTTTCCCGGGCCACATCTACCAGCTCTGACTGGGGGATCCCAAGGCGTTCCCAGGCCAGTGCAGAGATATAATCTCTCCACCTAGTCCTGGGTCTTCCCCGGGGCCTCTTCCCAGCTGGCCGTGCCTGAAACACCTCCCTAGGGAGGCGCCCAGGGGGCATCCTCACCAGATGCCCAAACCACCTCAACTGGCTCCTTTCGACGCAAAGGAGCAGCGGCTCTACTCCGAGCTCCTCGCGAATGGCTGAGCTTCTCACCCTATCCCTAAGGGAGACGCCAGCCACTCTCCTGAGGAAACCCATTTCGGCCGCTTGTACCCGTGACCTAGTTCTTTCGGTCATGACCCATCCTTCATGACCATAGGTGAGGGTAGGAACGAAGATTGACCGGTAGATCGAGAGCTTTGCCTTCCGGCTCAGCTCTCTTTTCGTCACAACGGTGCGGTAAAGCGAGTGCAATACCGCCCCCGCTGCTCCGATTCTCCGGCCAAACTCACACTCCATCTTCCCCTCACTCGTGAACAAGACCCCGAGGTACTTGAACTCCTTCACTTGGGGTAAGGACACATTCCCTACCTGGAGTAGGCAATCCATCGGTTTCCTGCTGAGAACCATGGCCTCAGATTTAGAGGTGCTAATCCTCATCCCGACCGCTTCACACTCGACTGCGAAACGCTCCAGTGAGAGTTGGAGGTCACAGACGGAAGATGCCATCAGGACCACATCATCTGCAAAAAGCAGCGATGAGATCCGCAGCCCCCCGAACTGTAGACCCTCCTCCCCCTGACTACGCCTCGATATCCTGTCCATGAAGACCACAAACAAGATTGGTGACAAGGCGCAGCCCTGGCGAAGGCCAACCCCCACCGGAAACGCCTTCGACTTACTGCCGAGCACCCGAACACAGCTCTCGCTTTGGGCGTACAAGGATTGGATGGCCCCAAGCAAGGACCCCCTCACCCCGTACTCCCGCAGCACCTCCCACAGTATCTCTCGGGGGACCCGGTCATACGCCTTCTCCAAGTCCACAAAACACATGTAGACTGGTTGAGCATACTCCCAAGCCCCCTCTATGATCCTGGAAAGAGTGAAGAGCTGGTCCGTTGTTCCACGACCAGGACGAAAACCGCATTGTTCCTCTTCAATCCTTGGTTCGACTATCGGCCGAACCCTCCTTTCCAGCACCTTAGAGTAGACTTTACCCGGGAGGCTGAGTAGTGTGATACCCCTGTAATTGGCACACACTCTCTGGTCCCCCTTTTTAAAGAGGGGTACCACCACCCCGATCTGCCACTCTTTTGGCACTGTCCCAGACTTCCACGCAATGTTGAAGAGGCGTGTCATCCAAGACAACCCCCCAACACCCATTGCTTTTAGCATCTCTGGACGGATCTCATCAATCCCCGGGGCTTTGCCACTGTGGAGTTGTTTGACTACCTCAGTGACTTCCACCAGGCTAATTGACGATGATCCCTCCTCCGCCTCCAGCTCCGCCTCCACCAAAGAGGGCGTAGTAGTTGGATTCAGGAGTTCCTCAAAGTGTTCCTTCCACCGCCCGATAACCTCCTCAGTCGCGGTCAACAGGGTCCCATCCTTACTGTACACAGCTTGGATGGTTCCCCGTTTCCCCCTCCTGAGGTGCCGGATGGTCTTCCAAAAACACTTTGGTGCCGACCGAAAGTCCTTCTCCATAGTTACCCCGAACTCCTCCCATACTCGCTGCTTTGCCTCCATCACGGCAGAGGCTGCTGCCCTTCGAGCCTGTCGGTACACTGCAACTGCCTCTGGAGTCCCACCGGATATCATAACCCGGAAGGCCTCCTTCTTCAGTCGGACGGCTTCCCTGACCACCGGTGTCCACCACGGAGTTCGAGGGTTACCGCCCCTTGATGCACCTAAGACCTTGAGGCCACAACTCACCGCCGCGGCTTCAGCAATGGAGGTTTTGAACATAGACCACTCTGGTTCAATGTCCCCTAACTCCACAGGAATGTGAGAGAAGCTCCGCCGGAGGTGTGAGTTGAAAATCTTTTGGACCGGGGCCTCCTCCAGACGAGATGGTGATCAGTTGACAGCTCTGCCCCTCTCTTTACCCGAGTGTCCAGAACATGCGGCCTCAGATCAGACGATACGATTACAAAATCGATCATTGATCTTTGGCCTAGGGTGCTCTGGTACCACGTACACTTATGAACATCCTTATGTTCGAACATGGTGTTTGTTATGGACAATCCGTGACTAGCACAGAAGTCCAGTAACAAACACCCGCTCGGGTTCAGATCAGGGAGGCCATTCCTCCCAATCACGCCTCTCCAGTTATCTCCATCGTCGCCCACGTGCGCATTGAAGTCTCCCAGTAGGACTATGGAGTCCCCTACAGGAGCCCCATGCAGGACTCCATTCAGGGTCTCCAAAAAGGCCGAATACTCTGAGCTGCTGTTTGGTGCATATGCACAGACAACAGTCAGAGTTTTCCCCCCCACCACCCGAAGGCGTAGGGAGGCGACCCTTTTGTCCACTGGGGTAAACTCCAATGTAGCAGCACTCAGCCGGGGACTTATGAGTATCCCCACACCCGCCTGGCGCCTCACACCATGGGCCACTCCGGAGTAGAATAGAGTCCACCCCCTATCCAGGAGTTTGGTTCCAGAGCCGAGGCTGTGCGTAGAGGTAAGCCCCACCAGATCCAACTGATAACGCTCCACCTCCCGCACAAGCTCCGGCTCCTTCCCCCCCAGAGAGGTTACGTTCCACGTCCCCAGAGCCAGCATCTGCCGCCCAGGTCTGTTCCGTCTAGACCCCCCACTGTCACTGCCACCCTTGTAGCAGCGCACCCGACCCCATCGGTTTCCTCCACAGGTGGTGAGCCCATGGGGAGTAGAGTGTTGGGCTGCCGCGTCACTCCTTCGGGCTGTGCCCGGCCGGGCTCCGCGGTAAACCCGGCCACCAGACGCTCGCTGTCGGGCCCTCCATCTGGGCCTGGCTCCAAATGGGGGCCCCGGGCTTCCTCCGGGCCGGGTAACTCCTTCCCTCTTCCGTTTTTTCATGGGGGTTTTGAACCATTCTTAGTCTGGCCCCTCGCCTGAGACCACTTTGCCAAGGGTAACCCTACCAGGAGCACAAGGCTCCCGACAACACAGCCCTCAGGTTCATAGGGACACACAAACCTCTCCACCACGATAAGGTGACGGTTCCCAGAGAGATCAACCAATCACGGCTTTTGAAATGATGACTCATACCTAGCAACGGGGTCAACCACACCTCCTCACTAAGATAGGATTTTCCATCCATTCCTTGCTCAGAGTTAACTGAAAATGTTCTGGAATCACTTCTAAGGTAAAACTCCTGGCAAGGAATTTTTAGGTTAAATTAGGAGCTCTCTGAGAGGATTCTCAGAATCTTTAGGGATACGGGCCCAGGCTCGCCAGTGAGGAGGACGTTACTGGTGAGCCATACGCCCCTGTCTGTAGGTCGCTTTCGGGTCCTTCCCTCGAGTGTCCATCTCCTCTCTAACCACTTCTCTCGGTCAGAAGGTGTAGGTGGATTCCATTTTGGATGCCAACCTGATTGACGCTGGATTGGCTCGTAATCTGGGGTTAGAGAGACGTCCCCTCTCCAGACCTCTGGAAGTTAGCGCTTTCGATGGGCGCTTTACTCTGCCAGGTCACTCACCACACGTCCCCTGTACAGATAACCTTCCTTGACCATGTGGTGAACCAGGGGGAGGAACCGAGCACAGGAGGCGGATCTCCAAGCTCCGATTGGGGGAGGTAATAAAGGGGATATATTATCCTGTGCAGGTGCTGCAGCCACTGGGAACGTGGCATTGGTCACACCTGCGAGCGATCAGGTAATTAGAGGTGAAGGATACATGTAGAGAGGGAGACCGGCTCGAGAGGAGAAGAAGAGACCCAGTAGCAGAGACAGGGCGACAGGATCACCCCTATCCTCTGCTCTACCCCTCACAGGACGAAGGAGCCGCGGAATAGACCGGAGTCACTAGCCCAGCGCTGGAGACCTACTCCTACTTGAGTTTGTCCTGTATTTTAACCTTAATATTAAAAGGACCCTTTTTGTTTTGCACTTCCTGCCTCTGAGCCGCTTATTTTATGCAGGGAGCTGGCCTCCCTCCCCCTGGGTTGCCACATTTGGTGGCCAGGAATGACCGCTGGCCCCAGGGGACCCCCTATACCAGTCTCCTGTGTCCATGGGGACTCCCGTGAGTATCACACAGCCCACATAAAGGTCCAGACCACGAGAGGCACTTTTGAGGTTGTGGCGGGTTTGGTGGAAAATCTGCCAGTGCCAGTGCTGATTGGACGGGACTGCTCGATATTTTGCCGTTTGTGGGCTTACAGGACAGCTGGCTACCGGAGAAACGATGCAACCAAGAAACCTTGTAGGGACCGGAAAGTCAAGGTAGTACATGCCTGTGCCGCCCAGTGTTAATTTTGGCAGCTATTTTTGATTTAGTCTTAGTCTTTTAGTAATTTTAATCCTCCTTCGTTTTAGTTTAGACTAAAATGTAATTAGTTTTAGTCTTTTAGTCACATTTAATAGCCATAATAAACTCCTTTTCTTCCCTTCTCAGGCCCAGGGACCCCCTGTGTTGTCTATAACTGCATACTAATCTAGCTTGCAATACTTGGTTGTCAATTTAGATGTCCCTCCTAGGACAGGTCTATAGCAGGGGTCGGCAAACTTTTTGACTCGCGGGCCACAATGGGTTGTAAAATTTGACGGAGGAGCCGGGCCAAGAACAAATGGTTGAAGTGTTTGTGTGAGCTAATATAAATAAAATCATTTCATGAAAGGATTTGGATTTTAACAAATAGCAAAGCATTTATTTGCAAGGCAATTTAACAAATTGGCAAAGGTGTAACAACTTCATGAGGACCAGGGATCTAAACGCAACACTTTGTCTTTGTCTGTTTACTTGCAATGCTTTTGACATGGACACCGGAATGGTCCTTTATTGTTTCCACTGTGAAATTGCTTGTCCCAACTAAAGAGACCCCTTAACTTCCTACAATCGTTGCAATACATTATTTTCTTGGCTGCATCATAAACCAGCCATTCTAAACTGGACCTCCACTTTTCATTCAAATCTTTTCTTTCTCTTTGTCTCTGTTTATTTTTTGGTTTCATGACCAGTTCTTCTCTCTTGTGTCCTGCGGGTTTTCCTCCACCTGCTCTGTGCGCCACGTCCTTCACCTGCACTGCGCAGTTCTATCCACCTGTCACGTGTGTTCGCACCTCTATGTTGCTTAGTAACGAACATACGGTGGCTGAGACGGTTTAACACAGTCTTCTCACGATGTAGCGTGTGAACTATAGTTGAAATGCGTGAGGCTTCACAACCTGCAATTGGTTTATTATGTTAATCATCCAGCCGAGGAAACTCTGCCTGCAGTCGCCAGAGAACAGAGCAGAAAGGTCCGCATGGATCTCTGCTGGCCGACAGTCTGTTAAACGGGTCTTCATGTTTCTCTGAAGCACCGCGGCTTCAGCCTGCTAACAGTCAGCTAAACCGAGACAGCTGAGCTAAACTAACGAAGCGCACATTCAAACTCGCCGAAGCGTAAAATAGTCGACGCGGTCCGTAGTCGGTGCACAAGAACCACCGACGTGAGCGAGCGTTCTGGGTTCGTGGATGACGTCACGGGGAACCAGTGGAAGGGGTGAGTGTTGACACTTTTCCTCATTTTTCGATAAAGAATGGCCTCCTATATAGGGTGGCTAAACTGGCAGAACTTGTGGTGGAACAGTTGCTAGTCCCCAAATGCTATATTCCAAAAGTGTTGTACCTGGCCCACTCACATATGTTGGGAGCTCATCTAGGGATAGAGAAGACCTACAACCGAATCCTGGAGTGCTTCTACTGGCCGGGGGTGAAGAAGGCAGTCCAGGGTTATTGCAAAATCTGCCCAGAGTGTCAGAAGACCGCTCCGAAGGTAAACTACCAGAATCCCTTAATTCCGCTACCAATAATTGACATCCCCTTCCAGAGGGTGGCCATGGATATAGTAGGACCCCTGCTAAAGTCCAATATTATATCCTGGTCATCATGGATTATGCCACCCGGTACCCAGAGGCAGTTCCGTTGCGTACTGCAAATGCTAAAGCAGTGGCGAGGGAATTATTCCTTCTCTTTAGTAGAGTGGGAATTGCAAAGGAAGTTCTAACTGACCAGGGAACCTGCTTCATGTCTCCGGTGATGAGGGAGATGTGCAAGCTGCTGAAGGTGAGCCAAATAAGAACCTCCAGGAGGCTACCAGCAAGGCTGCGCTCACTTTAGACCACCAGCCCCTCACACTCTCCTCCACCGACGTGTGTGCAGCACTGAGCAGGGTTAATGCACGTAAGGCTGCTGGCCCTGATGGCGTCCCGGATGCGTGCTCAGGGCCTGTGCTGGACAGCTAGCTGAGGTCTTGACTGACATATTCAACCTGTCACTAGCCCAAGCTACTGTCCCCACGTGCTTTAAAACCACCTCTATCATGCCAGTGCCAAAGCACTCCACCGCAGTGAGCCTAAACGACTTCCGCCCAGTTGCACTCACTCCAACCATCATGAAGTGCTTCGAGAGGCTGGTCCTGGCTCACCTCAAAACCTGCTTACCACCCACACTGGACCCCTTCCAATTCGCCTATCACAAGAACAGGAGTACGGAGGATGCCATCTCCACGGCATTACACTCCACCCTTTCTCACCTGGACAATAACAACAGCTACTGTATGTGAGGATGCTGTTCATAGACTTCAGTTCAGCTTTCAACACTGTCATCCCCTCCAAACTAATCACGAAACTCAGTCACCTGGGTATCAACACTTCCCTCTGTAACTGGATACTGGACTTCCTATCCAACAGACCCCAGTCTGTTAGGGTAGAGAACCACACCTCCTCAACCCTCATTGTGAACACGGGCGTGCCACAGGGCTGTGTGCTAAGTCCTCTACTCCCTCTTCACCTACAACTGCACACCTGTACACTGTTCTAATACCATTGTCAAGTTTGCAGACGACACAACGGTGATTGGCCTCATCAGTGACAGCGATGAGTCGGCCTACAGAGAGAGGAGGTCCAGCACCTGGCGGTATGGTGCGCTGACAACATGGCTCTCAACGCCAAGAAGACCAAAGAACTAATTGTGGACTTCAGGAAGAAAACTGGCACACACATCCCCATCCATATTAACGGGATGGAGGTTGAGCGTGTCGCCAGCTTAAAGTTCCTGGGTGTGCACATCTCTGAGGACCTCTCTTGGACCCTAAACACCTCATCCCTGGTAAAGAAAGCACACCAGCGTCTCTTCTTCCTGAGGAGACTGAAGAAGGCCCATCTGTCTCCTCAGATTCCAGAGAATTTCTACCGCTGTACCATAGAGAGCATCCTTACAAACTGCATCTCAGTATGGTATGGCAGCTGCACTGTCGCGGACCGTAAATCACTGCAGAGGGTGGTGAAAACTGCCCAATGCATCACCGGTTCCTCACTCCCCACCATTGAGGCTGTCCAGAGCAAGAGATGTCTGCGGAGGGCACGCGGCATCGAAAACGACAGCTCTCACCCCAGCCACAGACTGTTTGCCCTCCTCCCCTCTGGGAGGCGCTACAGGGTGCTCCGTTCCTGGACCAGCAGGTTCAGGAACAGCTTCATCCCTGCGGCTGTCACTCTACTGAACTCTGCCCCCCACCCCCACACACATCTCCCTCAGTGACTGTACTCCTCCCCCCCCTCCACCCTGGCTTGACTGCCACACACCCTCCTCCAGCCACTGAACATTTGCACTGGCCCAAGCCAGCAACTAAGCGGCAAGTAAAAACATTTCTGGGCCTGGTCGGCTATTATCAGTGCTTTATACCTCACTTTGCCACCATTGCAGCCCTGCTACACGAGATGACAAAAAACAGCCACCCCCACCAGGTCCTTTGGAGCACCGAAGCTGAGGAAGCCTTTGCAACCCTTCGGAAAGCTTTGTGCACTGAGCCGATCTTAAGCACCCCTACAACTTCCGGGACACGTTTGTCGTCCATACAGATGCCTCAGGATCAGGGGTTGGAGCTGTGCTGTCCCAGGTTAGAAGAGGAGAAGAGCGGACCCAGTGACCTATATCAGCCGTAAGTTGCTAAAGCATGAGTTGAATTATTCTACTGTAGAGAAGGAATGTCTGGCAATATAATGGGCACTGACAAAGCTGCGGTATTACCTCCTAGGCAGAAAGTTCACCCTGGTAACAGATCACGCACCACTAAGATGGATGTCTACAGCCAAGGACACTAATGAACGAGTTACACGATGGTTCCAGGAGTTGCAAAACTTTAATTTTTCTGTTGAGCACAGGTCGGGAAAAGCGCATGGAAATGCAGATGCCTTGTCCAGGAGGGAGGAATGCTGTTTCGTTGACGCTCCTAGCCCCAACCTGGAGCTGGTGGAGGGGGGGTGTGTGGAGGAACCGAGCACAGGAGGCGGATCGAGTTTGGCCTGTATTTTGACCTTAATAATTAAAGGACCCTTTTTTGTTTTGCACTTCCTGCCTCTGAGCCGCTTATTTTATGCAGGGAGCTGGCCTCCCTCCCCCTGGGTTGCCACAACCACCACACAGACTATTTGTTTTCACCTGACTGTCCCAACGCAACCCCCATAGTAACATATTGACTGGTCTCCGGGGACAGTGATTGTATGAAAGAAGGAGTGTTCGGAGAGATGCTTTCCAACAAGGCTCCATCTCAAACCGTTCAACCTGCCCCTCAGCCAAGGTACCGGCATGTTACCATGACTTAAAGGAAGTATTTAATGGCCCGAGCCACTTCTCTAACTCCACATCAGGAATATGATTGCGCTATCGATCTGCTACCAGGATCATCTTCCCCCAGGGGGAGAATCTATTTCTCAGTCTGCGCCTGAGACACAGGCGATGAAGGAATGTGACCACCTCATTGGCATCAGACCTTCTTGTTAGCAAGAAACACAACACCCTTTGTCCTTGTATTGATTACAAAGGTTTGAACAACATCACAATCAAGAAGAGGTACCCACTTTTCTTCGGCATTTGATCTGTTACAAGGTCTTTACTGAGCTTAATTTAAATTCAAATTCCTTCTTGACTACCAACTATTCATGAAATCTACACGTGTCCACTGTTTTCTTCCTGGGGTTTATTGTGTTGGAGGGCTATGTGCAAAAGTGTGACGACTCGAAGAGACAGAGAAGACTAACTTCCTGTTTTATTCTTGTAACCACTACACTTTCTGTATTTAGTTTCTCGATCTTTGTTTCTCCCCACAGCTGAGTTTAGTTTGCAATTCCCTTCACCTGTATTTAAGCCTCAGTTCTCCCCCCCCCCCCCCCCCCCCCCCCACTTGTACGTGTCAGGTAATCTTTTGTCCTTCCCAGAGTTGCATGTCTGCAGTCAGGTGATTCCCAGGCCCTTTTCCTTTTTTTTGTTTCATCAAGGGCGTGTGAAGTCCCCTTGTGCCTGTGCTGCCTTTATTTTGTCTCGCATCATTTGATTCTGCAACTAAAAAGTAAAAATATTCAAGGGCTCCATGATCACGACCCCCAGGATGCAAAATACAGAATAATTTACAGTAGTATGAAGTAAATATACTCAATACTTCAAAAACTGTCAAGTGCATTTGATGTACAGATGTGCAAATGCTCATAGAACAAATGCACCTCAAAGCCACTCACTCACATATGATTTTATGAAAACAAAACTCATGAGCATCAGTATAATCTGGAAAAATTGACCCACTACATAGAGAGGGAAGGAAGTTTAATCCATTTTCACAAAAAATAAATAAGCAACCACTTTCAAAGCATCCTATATATTTAACAACACCTATTCCCAACACAAATGTATTGAACTGATAGAGCCATCACAGAGGAAGTCCACAGACAAGACAAGGACAATCAAGTTATAGTGCAATATAAACATTTTGAAATCTGCCTGTTTTTTTCTCAACAATAAACAATTTACAGAAATGCTACATAATCTGGCAATATACACAATTTTAATCCTAAATAATGGGAAAGTGCATGTTTAAATTTGAAATGCTTGATTTCATTTGGCACATTTCACAGTGGCATTTTCTGGACTTTGAATGTGCAAACTGGTGTACAATATCTTCAAAATCAAGGGCACTAACAAGTTCATGGTCGATGGCCAAGAGAGAAAGTGCAGAGAGCCGTGTCTGTGACATTGTGTTCCTCAGCTCGTTTTTAACTCGTTTCAAAACAGAAAACGACCTCCCACCCTCACAGACACAGGCAAGGTTAAAAACATTCTTAGTGCAACACAAACATTTGGAAATGTCTTAAGTCCATGTCTCTCAAGAGCTTGCAGAAGCTGTACAGGTGAAGTCTCATTCTGCACAAAGTGCTTGAACTGAATAAGTTCGTCTGAGAAGGAACTATCCAGATCTGTCGGATAAGTGGAGCACAGTTTAGCAGCTCTTTCACACACATCACTGCAGTCCCTCTCAAATAAAACTCCAAAGAGGTCACACACATGTGTGTAGGCTTCGATGCGCTTGGATAGGCACGAACAAAGTCTGTCAATGATGACATATGTTTCAACCTTAAATCTCTGACTACTATCAGTAAAAGCTACTTCACTGTCATCACCAGACTCGTCTGCAAATGTCTTTCTTTTTCTCAAACGTCGAGTGTCAAACTGGTAGTTTTGTGTTTTTCTTCGAGCTCTGCAAACTGTTCTCGTAGAGTGCCAACATATGAATGCAGTAACCGCAAAAGGCCAAGAGCAGTAGCTAAATCTATATCGCTTCTTTGGAGTTGGTCACTTGTTGCCTTAATTCTATGCAGTACCCAGTCCCACAACATGTCATTATTACGTCTCAAGTTTATCAAGTTTTGTGACCAATGCAGCAGCTTCGAGTTTGGTTTGTCTTTTCTCATCACAGTCTGAAGCTATTTTGGCTAATATATCTCTGATTGCCATGTAATTTTCATTGAGAGCTTTTGTGGAGTCTGCTCTGCAACTCCATCGAGTGCTGCTGAGGGATTTTAGAGTATCTAATGTAATGTTCGCTGTTATGGAAAACTGTATTCCAGCGATGTGTTTGTAGCAGTGTGGAAATAGGGTTGTCCTGCTACAGTTAACTGCGCCTGCCGACCACTAGGGCGGCGGTACTATATAAAGGCTGCCCCCCTCCTCGCGCCCCACTGATGTATCATTTCCGGGTCAGGTGTCTGTCTGCGCAGAGTAGCGACAGAGTGCTCCGTGCCCCGTCTTCCCTTTTGCTCTTGGGTCCTCTCAACCGGTGGTAAGTGTTCTCCCTCTCCGTGTTAGACCGAACGATATTCTGTGGCTAACGTTATTGTGGTCGCAGGTAGATGTCTTCCTGCCTTATGGGTTTTCTCTCCCTCCCTCTCCCTGTGCAGGTTTGACCTGGGAAACAGGTACTTGACTTTAAACTAGCTTCCAAAAGTCTTTGACATGTAGCTTGGCAATGCTAACCCTATTTTCATTGACAGGGAATGCTCATCAGCTGGCTGAAATCCACCGGGGGTGATTTATGTGACAACACTCAGTTGATTCGGGCCACTGCTGCTTTGCCTGCAACTTTGACTGCTGCTTTGCCTGCAACCTTGACTGCTGCTTTGCCTGCAACCTTGACGGCTGCTTTGCCTGCAACTTTGACTGCCGCTTTACTGAGTAGTTAATCGTTTAGTTTGTATTTCTTTTGGTTTGTTCCATTTATTTTCTTTTTGTTTGGGTTACGTGAATTGTTTGGGATTAGGATGATTTTTATGTGAATTATTTTCTTTTTCTGTTTTGTGTTGTAAATTTTTGGTTTAATCCTCTTGTAAACCTTCTTTTTTTGTCATCCTTCCCAGCGGCTGTAGGCTGGTGGTGGCGCCGGTGGTGTGGGTGGTGGTGGTCTTCTTCGTGTGTCGTGTCCCATTGGATTGTTGTGCTATCACTGGGTGAACTCTGGTTTGGTTTTCTCCAAGTTTGTTCTATTAATTTTCCTTCCCCTTCACCGGCGCTTCTCACCATTAGGCCTTAGCGATTAGTTTTCTTTTCTTATTTTGTGAGGAATGTTAGATTTTACGGGAATGTATATTTACTGAATAAAAATGTTTTTGTAACCTGGGAACCACGAGCCCTTGCCTGTTGAGTGAAACGAACCCGCGTGCTTTAAAGGGTCTTGGGCCTATCCCAAGTGGCGTTGCCGGTAGAATAGGGAACCATTTCGCCACACTTGGCGTTGCTGGCAGGACTCTCTCTCCTAACGGCAAGGACGTGTGTTCCCGGGGTGTTTTTAGTTTTTTTTGTTGGTGCACTAATGTCTGTCTTGTAGTCATTTGGGTTTAAGGGGACAAAGCAGCAGTGGTTTCCAGTGGATCCTCATGCCAGTCTGGTGAGGTCTGGTAGAGCAGGTCAGACGTGGGTGACAGTTTTTGGGTTTTGACTGTAGCCATGGAGGAGGAGTTACAGCAGCTCAGAACTCTGATAACTCAGTTAAAGGCTGACAATGAGCGGCTACGACAGGAACAGGCTGGCTCTGGTGACTTACCGTCTACCTCTGTTGTGCCACCTACTGCCCCTTTCACGTCCAGCGTCCCTGTATCAGAGAGGCTGGTGTTTGTACCTCCTGATCGGAAGTGTCCTGTTTTTAGGGGAAGAACAGGTATGGGGTTGAGTGAGTGGAGAGAGGAAATTGAGGCGTGTATGAGGTCCCGGCGGTTATCCCAGTCTGACCGGGCGTTTTTCCTGTTTGACCACTTAGAGGGTGAGGCAAGGGAGGAGCTAAAGTATCGTTCTAGCGCGGAGAGAGAGGACCCCGATAGAGTATTGGCCATTTTACAGGAGCTGTACGGGTGTGCAGAGTCTTATGTTGCTTTGCAGGAGGCTTTCTTCTCAAGAAAACAGCAAGAGGGAGAGACTCTTCAGGAGTTCTCCCTCACTTTGATGGGCCTCATGGAGAAGGTGAAACAGCGTGCACCTACTGGTGTGCCAAATGCAGAAGCCCTTTTGCGAGACCAATTTGTTGAGCATGTGCTGGACAGTTCCCTGCGTCGCGAGTTGAAGCAGTTGGTGCGTAGACAGCCCAATCACACCCTGCTTGCTGTTAGAGCAGAGGCAATTCAGTGGGAGCTTGAAGGTCTACCTGGCGGTGTGAGGGGCCGCAGCCATTCTGTCCCCTCAGTGCTTGGTGTCCAGTATGGTGTCCAAGGTAATCCAAAGGGTGTTGTCCCTCCCCCCCCCTGTGTCAGAGATGAGTGAGATGAGGGAGATGCTGCAGCGTCAGCAGGAGCAGCTTGATAAGCTTACTGAAAGTATTGCTCTGCTGCAGGTCTCTCACCAGCACAGACATCCACCTCGTACTGGTCCGCTGATATGCAGGCGCTGTAATCAGCCCGGCCATTTTGCCAGGGAGTGTCGAGCGCACGTTCCTCACTCACAGCCACAGTCTAATTCGGGTGGGCAGTCTCGTTTCTCATCCGGGTCGGAAAACTAGTGCCCACCGAACTGCAGAGCCACAGTTTGGGAGGGGTCGTTACTGGCTCACAAGTTGCCCCAAGTAGCTCAGAGGTTTCTGAGCTGATTGCGTCGTGTCCCCATTTAGTTGTAGACATAGGTGGAGTAAAGGTTCCTTGTTTGGTGGATACCGGTTCTATGGTGTCTACTATTTCTGAGAGCTTTTTCCACCAGCATTTTGAGCCCTGGGGTCAGGATCGCCTTCGATCGTGTCACTGGCTACAGCTGAGAGCTGCTAACGGTCTGGTAATCCCCTATATCGGCTACTTGGAGCTAGAGGTACAGCTTTGTGGCAAGGTGATGCCCCACTCTGGAGTTCTGGTTGTGAAAGATCACCCTGGTGGTGTTCCGGCTCAAGTGCCTGGTATTCTGGGCATGCATGTCATCCGTAAATGCTACAAAGAGCTCTTTGGGCAGCATGGCCTAACCTTGTTTTCTCAGCCCTGTGTTTCTGAGGCTCCGGGGCCGATTGTGCGAGCACTGCAGCAGTGTTATTATGCGGAGGTTCCTCAGGATAGCCCAGGAAGAGTAAAGGTCAGGGGTAAAAGGGTTTGGCGGATTCCTGGTGGCGTCATGAAGATCGTTGCAGCGACGTGCTCTGAACAATTCTCTGCCTCCACAGTGTTGTTTGAGCCCTTGGAGTCTAGGTTGCAGAGTGGCTTGCTTGCTTCTCCTGCCCTGGTTCAAGTAGTTAGGGGCACAGCCTACATACCAGTGGTTAATGTCGGCTCTGTTGAGGCTGTGCTGCACCCCCGCACAGTTATTGGCACCCTGGGCCCCGTCAATGTCATCAGCCTTCCTGCAGGAGTGACTGAGGTGCCGTCGGATAGGGCGACCATGTCCTCTCACACAGTTTCCCCTACTGTACCACACCAGATGGAAGAGATGGACCTGTCGTTCTTGCCCGCTGATCAGCAGAGTCAGGTGAGGTCTCTACTTGGGCAGTACGCTTCTGTCTTTTCGGCTCACGATGGGGATTTGGGTTGTATTGACCTAATCTCCCACGACATCCCATTGGTTGATGATACACCGGTCAGGCAACGCTATAGGCATATTCCACCTTCGGAGTATGAAGTGGTAAAGGAGCACATTAATCAGCTGCTCTCATCAGAGGTAATCCGGGAGAGCAGCAGCCCCTATGCCTCCCCAATCGTATTAGTGAAGAAAAAGGATGGTGGTCTGCGCATGTGCGTTGACTACAGACAGCTAAATAGTAAAACCAGGAAAGATGCCTTTCCTCTACCACGCATAGAAGAGTCCCTGGATGCGCTATCTGGTGCCTGTTGGTTCTCTACCCTGGACCTGGCCAGTGGTTATAACCAAGTACCAGTTGCCGAATTAGATTGGGCAAAGACTGCTTTTTGTACGCCATTTGGTCTATTTGAATGGAACCGGATGCCTTTTGTGCTCTGTAATGCCCCCAGTACTTTTCAGAGACTAATGCAGCGTATTTTCGGGGATCAGCAGTGCCAGTCTCTGTTGTTATACCTTGATGATATCGTCGTGTTTTCTTCAACAGTGGAACAGCACTTGGAGCGGTTAGAAGTAGTGCTAAGCCGACTTCAAACCGAGGGCCTCAAGGCCTAGCTAAGTAAATGTTCATTCTTTCAGAAGGAGGTCCTTTACTTGGGCCATGTGATCTCTGCCGAGGGTGTCTCTACCGATCCGAGGAAAATTTAAGTGGTAGCCAATTGGCCGATTCCCACTACCGCCTCGGAGCTGCGGTCTTTTCTTGGTTTCGGCAGTTATTACCGGCGTTTTGTGGAGGGCTTTGCTGAGTTAGCAGCCCCCTGCACAAGGTTGTGGCGGAGGTCGGCCATGCTAAGAATGGTAAGAGGTCTGAGCGTGGGTTCGAGTGTTGGACTGACGACTGTCAACGGAGCTTCCAAACACTGAAAGCTAAGCTCACCACTGCACCGGTGCTGGCTTATGCAGATTTTTCCCTCCCCTTCATTTTGGAGGTTGATGCGAGTCATGGCGGTTTGGGAGCTGTGCTCTCCCAAGAGCAATCGGGGAAGGTAAGACCGATAGCCTACGCTAGTCGAGGCTTGAGGCCCACCGAAAGAAACATGTTGAACTACAGCTCCATGAAGCTTGAGTTTTTGGCCCTCAAGTGGGCCATGACCGATAAATTTAGAGAGTACTTGTTGGGCAATAAGTGTGTGGTTTATACTGACAACAATCCCCTTAGTCACCTGTCCTCTGCTAAATTGGCTGCTACTGAGCAGCGATGGGCAGCCCAGCTTGCCTCATTCGACTTCGAATTGAAGTATCGATCCGGGAGGAGTAACAAAAATGCTGATGCCCTCTCCCGTCAGCATCCCCCAGGTCCTCAGGATATCCAAGTGATGCTCCCTGGTACTGCGATACCTCAGCCTTTGCAGCAAGCCTTGAGGTCTAGACCGATAGAGGTGACCCAAGCTGCCATTGTAGCATTGCCACAACACACCCCCTCTGAGATGTGTGCCTTTCAGCGGGCTGATCCTGTTATCCAGGAGCTGTTGGAATTTTGGGACCCAAAGCGACGTCCCAGCCCCGAAGAAAGGGCACGGTTGTCCCGGCCCACGCTGTCTCTCCTTCGACAGTGGGACCGTCTGGTCGAGAAGGATGGAATCCTTTATCGCCAGATGTTCCGCCCTGATGGTGCGGAGGCTGTGCTTCAGCTGTTGCTTCCTGGTACACTGAAAAGTGAGGTTTTGACCCAAGTCCACCAAGAACATGGTCATCAGGGAGTAGGGCGGACACTGGCGCTCCTCCGTTCTCGGTGTTATTGGCCTGGCATGTCTTCAGATGTGGTCCAGTGGTGTCAGACATGTGAGAGGTGTCAAACTGCTAAAGATGTACACCCAACCGCTCGCAGCTACATGGGCCATCTGTTGGCGTCCCGCCCTAACGAAGTCCTTGCCATAGACTACACTGCTTTAGAGCCTGCCCAGAATGGGGTGGAAAATGTCTTGGTGATGACAGATGTCTTCAGTAAGTATACAATAGCCATACCCACCCGAGATCAACGCGCCCCTACGGTGGCTAAGGTTTTGGTGGCAGAGTGGTTTTACAAGTTTGGTGTCCCTGCCCGGTTGCATTCTGACCAGGGCCGTAACTTCGAAAGTTCCCTCATTCAACAGCTTTGTGGTTTGTACGGTGTTGTAAAAACCCGTACTACCCCATACCATCCAGCTGGGAATGGTCAGTGTGAGCGGTTCAACCGAACCCTCCACAACTTGCTGCGCACACTGCCTGTGTCTCGAAAGCGGGACTGGAACGCATGCTTGCCTCAGGTGTTATACTGTTATAACACCACACCCCATCAGGCTACTGGAGAATCCCCTTTTTTCCTAATGTTTGGTCAGGACCCTAGGCTTCCGGTGGATTTCTTGTTGGGTAGAGTTGAGAGTCCAGTTGGTGGAACAGTCCATGAGTGGGTGCAGGAGCATCAGGCTCGACTACGGGTGGCATTTGAAGGTGCAAGGGAACGCTTGCAACATGCGGCCGACCGCAAGAAGCAAACCCATGATACCCATGTTAAGGACATGCCATTGGGTGAGGGTCAGTTGGTGTTCTTGCTTGACTTCAGTGCAAGGGGGCCCCATAAGACCCGGGACCGGTGGAGCTCTGTGAGGTATCGAGTGTTGAGGGCACCCAGGGAAGGCACCATTGTGCCAGTAGATGACCCGACAAAGGTCAGGCAGGTTCATCGCAACATGCTGAAGGCGGTGGTCGGAGTTAACCCCCTTGACGGTGCCCCTCCTTGCAACCTGGTGGTGGAGGAGCCACCCGCTGCGGATGAGCCGTCATACGAGGATGACTTGTGGGTTCTTGAACAATCTCCCCCTGTGCGCCCTTCTGCTTTGCCCTGCAACAGATCGACTTTGAACCCTCTACCTCCACACAAAGGGCTAGTGTCATCTGACCCAGATTCTCCTGGGGGTAGCTCGCCGACGATTCCACCTGTTGGAGCATCGACACTTCGGGTGGCCTCTCCAGATGGCTGTTCTGGCCCCAGCTACGTGGCCCCACGTCGGACCACACGGTCAACTGCCGGCCACCATAACAATGTTCACCATCTTCCGCGGCCAATGGGAGAAGTGCCTGTTGCTAATCCTCCCCCTGTCGTGTCTAATTCAGTCTCTGCATTTTTTTGACCTTGGTGCCAATTCATAGCACGTGCATTGATTTGTCCATCGTCGGGGCGTCGATGCAAGAACTGGGGGGTAGAATGTAGCAGTGTGGAAATAGGGTTGTCCTGCTACAGTTAACTGCGCCTGCCGACCACTAGGGCGGCGGTACTATATAAAGGCTGCCCCCCTCCTCGCGCCCCACTGATGTATCATTTCCGGGTCAGGTGTCTGTCTGCGCAGAGTAGCGACAGAGTGCTCCGTGCCCCGTCTTCCTTTTTGCTCTTGGGTCCTCTCAACCGGTGGTAAGTGTTCTCCCTCTCCGTGTTAGACCGAACGATATTCTGTGGCTAACGTTATTGTGGTCGCAGGTAGATGTCTTCCTGCCGTATGGGTTTTCTCTCCCTCCCTCTCCCTGTGCAGGTTTGACCTGGGAAACAGGTACTTGACTTTAAACTAGCTTCCAAAAGTCTTTGACATGTAGCTTGGCAATGCTAACCCTATGTTCATTGACAGGGAATCCTCATCAGCTGGCTGAAATCCACCGGGGGTGATTTATGTGACAACACTCAGTTGATTCGGGCCACTGCTGCTTTGCCTGCAACTTTGACTGCTGCTTTGCCTGCAACTTTGACTGCTGCTTTGCCTGCAACTTTGACTGCTGCTTTGCCTGCAACTTTGACTGCTGCTTTGCCTGCAACCTTGACGGCTGCTTTGCCTGCAACTTTGACGGCTGCTTTGCCTGCAACTTTGACTGCCGCTTTACTGAGTAGTTAATCGTTTAGTTTGTATTTCTTTTGGTTTGTTCCATTTATTTTCTTTTTGTTTGGGTTACGTGAATTGTTTGGGATTAGGATGATTTTTATGTGAATTATTTTCTTTTTCTGTTTTGTGTTGTAAATTTTTGGTTTAATCCTCTTGTAAACCTTCTTTTTTTGTCATCCTTCCCAGCGGCTGTAGGCTGGTGGTGGCGCCGGTGGTGTGGGTGGTGGTGGTCTTCTTCGTGTGTCGTGTCCCATTGGATTGTTGTGCTATCACTGGGTGAACTCTGGTTTGGTTTTCTCTAAGTTTGTTCTATTAATTTTCCTTCCCCTTCACCGGCGCTTCTCACCATTAGGCCTTAGCGATTAGTTTTCTTTTCTTATTTTGTGAGGAATGTTAGATTTTACGGGAACATATATTTATTGAATAAAAATGTTTTTTTAACCTGGGAACCACGAGCCCTTGCCTGTTGAGTGAAACGAACCCGCGTGCTTTAAAGGGTCTTGGGCCTATCCCAAGTGGCGTTGCCGGTAGAATAGGGAACCATTTCGCCACATGTTGATGCGCTGCAAAATGTACACAGGGACTGCAACAGTTCAAAAAAGGAGTTAACCTCCTCACAGCAATTATCAACGCAGTTAACACCCACGAGGTTCAGCGAATGGGCAGCATACGGTGTATAATGAATTAGTGGGTTTTGTTTTTTCAAGTCCGCCTGGAGCCTGCTGTATTTGCCAGACATAATGCTAGCATTCCCAAAACTTTGACCACGACAGTTTGACAAGTCTAACCCCAAGCCTCGCACCATTTCAATCACAGATTCAGCTAGGCTTGCACCTTTATGGCTGTGGATGGGCTCAAACCCATTGAATCTTTCCACTACTCTTTCCTCTGCTATCACTTGCTTAGTTTTGTAACTCATTAATGAAATAAATCCCTTACACACAGTTGAGGACATGGAAGATGGCTTACCTCTTCCCTTGTTGCCATGCTTCTCAAGGTGCTCCTTTAAAAAGGGGTCAAACTCCGCAAACGTCGGTTTGCCGGTCGAGAGGTGCACAAAGTTGTGGAGGAAAATACGGGACAAATGTGTCCGCGATGAAAAACAGCAGTGTCGATGCACGGGGCAATAAAGTCTATGATAAATGAGTAAACAAACCAACGACTTCCACACACAAAGACGTGACTCTCTAGGTCGTCTTCAACAAAAACACATTACTCCACCTGTTGTTCTGGAGGTGAATTGCTCTGCAACACACGCAAGACTTTTAGAACCGTGAATTGAAACGAGTGCGTCGACGCAACGACGCAGACGCAGAAGCATGCCCCAGCCTTTACTGAGAAAAATGGTGATGTGTTCAATACTTATTTCACCCGCTGTATATTGGAGACCGAGAATTGCTTGCCGTCAAAGTAGCCCTGGAGGAATGGCTTCACTAGCTGGAGGATGCGGAAAACCCATTCCTGGTATGGACGGACCATAAAAACATGCTAAAATGTAATAAAACAAACCATGCTAAAATCAGCCGCAACAACCCAATGCCCTCCTGGTGACATGAACACCAGAGACGAGAGGTGTTTTGTTTTGGAATACGGTTACATGTGCGTATTTAGATTTTCCGCCACTTTGAATTAAGTTGAAAAATCCAAATCTTGCTCTTCTAAACGCAGTGTTAGATTGTCACAAAATTTTCTGTGGATCATTGTTGGTTCAATGTCCCCCCCGAATCAACATCCCTCCCCCCGGTCAAATCTGGTCAAATTTGTAACATTTGTAAACATTGAACACCTGAACACACCATAATTATTTTATCATGTTTTTTGGAGTAGTAAAGTACCGAACTCCTCCTCCCAGAAATTATTGTTGGAATGCATTAAGCATTCCAAGTATTGTTCTTCTATTCTTTATTTCAACTTATTTTTGGAATGCATTAAGCATTCCAAGTATTGTTCTTCGAATCTTTATTCAACTTATTATTATTCATATTATTATTCTATTTCTTCCGTGCCACCTTTCAACTCCTTCACACTTTCAGCTAATAAATCCTTCAAATATTAAAATGTTCAGCTTCTTTCCGGCTTCCGGGCTATAGCGTTTCAGCTTTCTACCTCTTAAGCTTGAATTTATATAAATCAATAATCATTAACATTTTAACATGGTTTTCACAAGGAGTTTGTTTTCAAATCCTCTTAAACTTCTTCAACTTTCAGATTTTTCAGCTTCGCAAATCTTTCAGCCACAGACACCATTTAAACTTTCAAATGTTGACACAAGTCTCAACTATTTTATGAAAAAAAATGCTTGTTGATATCTATTGTACTTTTTTCATAATCACTGATTATGTTTCACTAGTTCTTCGCTCCGTTTCTGACTTTTACATGAGTGTGTATTGCGTCTGCTAGAGGGGGACCTCGAGGGCTAGAGTGTGGGGCAGCGCCAGAATCTGGTTAAAAAAATATGGAACTTCTGTCCTTGCAGCCAAAGTATACACTCTTGAGGCTTCATTTCTTCAGATTAATGAGGGCATGGTTGTGCTGATTGGATTAATGTGTTCATAGAATCCCAGAGTTCTTTAGTTTTGGCTTAAGGAGTGTTAGAGTCAACCTCTGCCAAAAGCCCCATAGGCCCCATTAGTTTGAATAACAAACATTCTGTCTCCAAACTCCCCCTCACCCAATTCCATCATTACAAAATAAAAGCCTCAACGACTATCTGTGCCTTAACCATGAAGCTCAGAATGAAGCGGTTTCGTTGAAATACGTATTGCTCTTTCAAATACTACTACAACCACTAAGCATGTTACTAGTACTTCTAGTAGTACTACACTGATACTTCTACTACCATACTACTAGTACTTCTACTGCTATTAATACTACAACTACTACTAATGTTATTACAAATACTACTATGGCTATTAGTATTACAGCTGTTTCTACTGCTATTGATACTAAACCTACTTCTACAGCTAGTACTACTAATACCACAATTACAATAACTAATACTACTACTAATATTACTACAAACTATTTTAAACCTATTTTTAGTCATCTCAGCTTTTATTTTTGTATTTTTTTTTTAATTCATTTAAGCTCCTGCAACTTCTGTATTTTTTATAAAATCTATTGAAATTCAGCTTCCCCACTTCCTGTATTTTCAGCAATTCTTTAAAATAATTTCAGTTTTTCTTATGCCTCTTAACAGCAATGTTTTAATATTCATTTCAGTATTTTTTTGCAAGATTTCACATTTTTTTCAGCTGTTTTCATTTCTGCTTTTTCAGCAAATCTATTGAAATTCCATGCAGCCTCTCCCATATCTGTATTTTCAGCAATTTCAAATTAATTTCAGCTTTTTAACAAATGTATTCAAATTCCCTTAAACTTTCTGTATTTTCAGTTATTTAAAAAAATTCTGTTCAGCTTTCAGCTTTTTGCATTCCAACGCATTTTCAGCAGGAAATGCTTTTCTAGTTTCTGATTCTATTCAAATTTGGGCAGTGTGATCTTGAGACCTTTTCCTTTAAAAATTACAACGCTTGAAAAAATTGTGACCGCACAGCATTGGCAAAAAAACACTTTGCCATTTGCCATGAAAATTAAGTTGTTTTAACTCAACTATATCTAATCCCACTCTTTATTTCTCATATGTCATGAGTATGTGTCAGCCTGCCAGGTGTGTGAACGCTGTAAGGTTCAGCGACTGCTCACGTACTTGTTCTGCCCACTGTATATGTACTCCATAATATGACTGATTATATTATCAAAAAGTCTTTGGTCCTAGCACTTCTGACTTCTGACTTTTTAAGGATGAAGAACCAAGACACATAAAATTAACAATTATGCATATTTTGCCGTCCTCTCAACAAAGCACACCTGGAACTATACCCTGTTGTTTTAGTGATGCTGTCCACTCGATACAGGCTAGACTGCTGTTTCTAGTAAGCTGGTTAGAGTTAACGCAGGTACTTTGCTAGTTAGCATAGCTTGGAGCATGCTAGTGTTCAGCATGATGACCTTGACAAAAAGTAAACGTCCCAGAATATTTTTTTGTGTGATTAGTGTTGCTAATCTGTTTGGTGTCGTGGAGTTTTGCTGTACCCTTACAATATTTTTATCTTGCCAATTTATATTGAAAACACGCATAGTAAAGTGAGGGGGGCTAAATACAGTTTGGATTTCCATCCAACAACATCTCTCCCTCATTAGTTGCGAGTTATGCCCCTTTCTCCTAAAGGGGCCCTGTAAATTTGGTCCAGTAAGTCCCCTACATTTGACAGTTGTTTGGCATCAATGTAAACATTTAGAGCCACAGTAATCAAAACGTTTTACAAAGTTCCAGGAGGTAAGAAAATACGTTCAGATGAAACTCAACATAGAAAATATGACACTATCAATAAATTTACTTAATCTGGTGAACATGCATTTTTGTTACCCACAAATGTTCAGATTCAAATTGACGGTCAAATAAAAAAAATCCTAGCCTTTTACACCCCTTAAAGCATCATTAGTGATATTGAGTTGTGCAACGAAGGCTTATGGTTCTGTCTGTAATTGGCATCCTAAAGGTCAGCATGAAAGTTAAGGCCACCCATTGAGTGAACGGATAATTGACAAACACAAGGGGTATATAACAGGAACTCCAGAGGAATCACAATTTATTTTTAGTTATGTTGTGTAGCCATGATAGAAGAAACAACGCAGAACATTGGACACGTAGAACCTCTGAGTTCATTCACTTCAAGGGGACTGACATTGCCTTTGGACAGATGGTGTTGGCCTCCCCACTTCCTGTATCCACTGTGTGGACAAGAACACAACATGCTATTGTTTGTGACATAACATAACAGACTGTCAAAGTAAATGCAGGGTTCTAAACCAACTGTGTGTTAGTTTGTTCTTGATGGATCAACTTCACCGATACTCTGACCTGCTGCCCTTCAATGAATTCTTACAATCTTCACAGTGAAACACTATCATGGTCTTTTGACAGTGATCTGATTAATCTGCGAGGAGCAGTGTATAAAAAACATGTAACTTCTTAGTTTTATGATTAGGATTAAAAATGATGGAAGTCTACAGGATAAGGAGAAATAGCCGACATATGAGCAATATGGAGCAGATTACATAATGTACGGGCAAGTTGAAACAACTAAAATTTTCATGGCAAATTGTGTTTTTTGTCGCTGCTCCACGCTCACATAAATATATTTTATATATGTGTAACGTGCAGTCCTTTGGGGGAACGTGGAATGACGAGGATACAGCGTAACGTTCAAGCAACAGTCTTTATTGCAGTCTTATCCAACACGCGTCCGGCTCCAGCTTCTCCGCCAGACTCTCTCTGTCCTCCGCTGTCCCGGATCTCCCCTACTAGAGGCAGAACACACACCACATGATTAGCTCCACCTGAGGCCAATTATGCCTCCTCCTGGCACCGTTCCTCGAGCCACTCCCTTCTCCGTCCCCTCCGCAGCTGAGCCAAACCATGCCCGCCACCACAACATGATTTACAACATCAATTCGAAATGAATCTGGTTTAATCTCTAGGAGGAGTTTGTTCAATGAAACAATGAAATAAGGCTAACTGCAGCGCCCCCTGTTAGGGGTATTTTTGGGGATACAATGTGGACAGCTGCTACAATTTTAGTGAAGACGGACCAAGCAATTTGGAAGTTATGTGTCTTGACATATTAAGCCACAACCGATAAAGTTTATTGGTCTATATAATATAAACACAATAGATAAACTGTTTTGATAACTCATGATATTGAACCAATAATGACCCACATGTTGTGAGAATCTGTCTGAAAACAGTAGAGCAAAAATGTGTTTGAAATTGAAAGTGGCGGAAATCTAATCAGGCATATTTTAATGCCATGATTGACTTTCTTGTGGAGCATACCCAAGTGGACAAAGTGCCAAAAAGTCAATTGGTTATAGGGGCAAAAAATCGCAAGAACATTACTAGGGGAAGCTATAGAGTTATTTCTTTTTGCCCAAATGAGAGACCCCCAAAACACATTTTTCAGCAGTCTTGATATCAATGTCAAATTTAGCAACTTTTGGGATATGATGAAGCCCCCAAAAAAGGCAAAAATCTTTGCAAATAAAATCAATAATATTAATTCCTGAAAATATAATATGTCCCTCTACGATGGCAAACGCCCTAATAATAAAAAGATAAGAAGATAAGAACGCTCAGACTATGTCTGTCAGGAAGCGGGGAAGGCAGGACCCAAACGCAGAGTTCAAACCAAAAGACTTTAATCATCAAATTGATAATCAAAAACGTTTTCCCAGTGCTCATTTAGGGAGTCACTGTCTTGAGGAGTCCAAGGCCAGAGGAAAAGCAGAAAGTGTCGACCAGGCAGACCCAGGGCTGATAAGGATGAGATTTAGAGACACGCCAAGCACCATACAACACTCATGCTTTGTTCATTATGTTAGAAGACCACACATTGCATGTAATTGGATCTTGTGTTGTGGCAAGAGGACCTTCGACGCCAGTTTAGGGCCAATAGAAATCTTTTCTTTTATATCTAACAAGAAACAAAAATATAATGTTTTTCCCTATGTTAGTCAGTTGTTCTTCCGGCCTGCGGGCGGACAGAACTGCTCTTGCCTTTGCCAACGCAACGCTTATACTTGACCTGTGATCTGACAAATAAATCTACCAGAACAAGAGAAGTTGTTTGGCTGAATCCTTCCAGATGTCTCCAACCGGTGTTGTATAGACGGATACTGTGTAAAACAAAAATGCTTACAAAAACATAATGCTTTGCTTTGTGCACCAAGAATCCTGCACCAAAAGGATAAAAGGAATGGGTCCGTTTGATATGCAAAGCTGTTTTCCTGTAAAGACACTTAGTAGCGCAAATAGCGCCTTGAGGTGTGAAGCCGTTTAATGAACCTGCCTTGCGGTGTGAAGCGGTTTCATGAACCTGCTTTAAGGTGTGGAAATGTTCCTGTATAAAGCGCTTAGTAGCGTAAATAACGCACAAACCTGCTTTAAGGTGTGAAAATGTTTTCCTGTATAAAGCGCTTAGTAGCGCAAATAACGCACGAACCTTCTTTAAGGTGTGAAAATGTCTTCTTGAAAAGCGCTTAGTAGCGCAAATAACGCACAAACCTGCTTTGATCGTGTTTCCGAACCGAAACTGCGATCAACGCAAACGAAACCCCGGTGACGCACATTGCTTCTGCTCAAAAAGTATATAAGCCAACATGTTTTAACACACGAAACGCGCTTACTTCTTGTTTCTTGCTCACACTCGGTGCTCGGTTCGTTCGCTGCTGATCATGTGATCAGTGACGTCCGAAGCTTCTGTCCGGCTCAGTGACATCATCAGTGACGTCCGAAGCTTCGTTCCTGCGCACAGTCACGTGACCGCTTCGATTTGATTCAGATGGGCTCGAAACAGGGTTTGGGCTTGTTGGTTTGATACAGTCAAAGTCAGTGTTGTTGTAGTAGTAGTAGCAAATTTACAATGGAACCTGTGGCAAAGAGAGGTCGCTCCGAGATGTTTCTTCCCGTCGGCAGTCGGGCTCATCAACAGAGCCCGGTCCCCCACTGACTGACTCTGACATTCCACCGGTCACTCCCCCTCACACTGCACATGTCACTTTAACTGTAATTCATCACTTTGTCGTCACTCGTCACTTTGTTACTTGTTCGTTAGTGCACTATATGCTTAATATTTTTTTTTTTAAACTTTTTTAATATTTAAAATTTAACTTTATTCCCTTGTTTTATTCTAACCCATAGCCTTATTCTACTAACCCATTGCATTAGCATTTCATTCTACTTTATTTTATTACTTGTGCACTGCTGTCTTGTCTGTCTACTGTCGCGCACCAACCACCAAGACAAATTCCTTGTATGTTTGGCATATTTTGGTAATAAATGTTTCCTGATTCCTGATTACTGATGTGGGAGCACTTCAATTTGATTTCCTCTAACAAGGTTGGCAATAGGCAGGCAAAGTCTGTCATTTGTATTGTGTAATTATGGATGTTTATTTTTATTGTGGAGACCACCCAATATTTGGCTGAATCAAACATTCCACGGAGTGAAGACCCGCTAAAATATTGGATCAAACACAAACATGTGTACCCACATCTATTTGTATTAGCACGTAATCTTTTGAGCATTCCTGCCTCATCGTGTCGTGTAAGCACCTTTTTTGTAAGGCGGGGGAAATAGTATCTAAGAAACCGACTAAACCCCAATTCTGTGGAGAAAATTGTGTTTCTCAATAAAAATCAATAATTTCATGCCCCATCCCATGTGTCCACAAGCACTTCAATATCCTGTCATAAGAAACCTGTCCAAAAGCACAATCACTGCCCCACTGACCTTTCCTCTGCAAATCACTTCCCACATTCAAACAATTCACATAAGTCCCTATGACTGCCATGAACTGCACATGCAGTAGGAAGCACTTGCTGGTATTTTAAATTATATTGCTTACATATGTCATATATATATATTATATAAATAATATATATATTTTCTTATATAGTCCATATATATATATATATATATATATAGAATATAAATATAATATACAATCTTCTATTAATTCTTCTGCTAGTATGATCACAAACATACATGCAAAGGTGCAGAAAGATATAGATAAGTGTTAAACTTCTTTCCAATGTACAGAGAACACAAACAAGGACACAATTCAAACCTGAAAAACAATAGTTTTATTCATATAGGAATCCATGTATTTATTAGATGATTTATTGGTTCAACTTTTCATAATCATGTTCAACCCACAGAGACTGGGCCAAAATATACTGGTGGGCTATTCGATACATTTGCACTACAAGTTTAACAGCAGAGGTCATCATAGAGTTTGCGATGCATTGAATGAATGAACCTTTTTCCGATACAATTGGCTGGAAAGCGTCACTGGTTCAGAAAGCTTCACTTTGCCATCACTACCAGTCATCCCCCAAGGGCATTAGGGACCTAATTGGTATGTAAGGACGAGCTCACACGACGGAGGGGTTACAGGTCAAACATATACGTAGGTCCCGGGTGAGAACAAGAACAGAAGACACACAGGGCTTAAATACACTGGGAAGGTGCAGGTGATTGGACACAGGTTGAAACGATCAGACACGGCAGACAATCACAGGACAAGGTAGGAAGTGAAGTTACCCAGGGACACAAGAGGCACAAAACTACAAAATAAAACAGGAAACAAACCCAAACCGTGATCGTACCCCCCCATCAAGGGACGGATCCCAGCTGAACGCTGCGTAGCCCGGACAGAGCCAGATGGGTTTTTGGGGGAAAAACAAAAAGACTTATAAACAAAATCAAAAAACGCAGGGACAAGATACCAAGGGAACCACAAGCAACACTACATGCAACATTTAACAATGACTCGACAAGTGACACACATGGCTTAAATACACTGGGAAGGTGCAGGTGATTGGACACAGGTGGAAACAATCATGACGCGGCAGACAGTCACAGGGGATGACAGGACAAGGCAGGAAGTGAAGTTAACCCAGGAGCACCAGAGGCACGAAACTACAAAATAAAACAATACGTGAACCCAAACCGTGACAAGGAGATACACATTAAAGTGTAAAACTTTTGCATTTAGATTAATTTTTTGAAAATCTCTGCATTGGAATACTTTAAGGCGTAAAATAGCATCATGAATTAAAAATTTCAGCCAGAAATTAAAATGTTCCTTGTTTACAGTTATAACACCTTACCTTACGCTAGAGAGCCATTTTTTTATCCCCAAATGCGCAACCCAAGAATATCTAAATTTTTCGCACTTCCGTTTCGCACGCCAAAATTCAAGAGTGAATATGATGATATGAATATGATAAAGGCCTCAAAAGTGCGATTAAAGTGGAGAAATAATAAGAAGCAGAATTCTTCGAAACACAATAGGGCTTTCGCCGACTTTCAGTCGGCTCAGGCCCTAATAATAATTCCTTGAAATACAATAGGTTCCTCTATGACTAGTTGTAGTGAGGATCCTAATAATAATAATTCCTTGAAATACAATAGGTTCCTCTACGACTAGTCATAGCGAGGAGGCTAATTACAAATGAAGACGGTAAAACAGCAACACTATTTGGTTACGTGCTTCATTTACATATATATATAATAGATTGATTTGTATACTTGAAATTTAATAATTAATAATTAATAAATTCAGACATTTCAGACAAATAGTGCTGAGAACTCTTTTATTAAACCGCCACATTTCATATTTAATAATGTTTACAGAACAGTTGTTCCTCTCTCTTACACCGAACCCAACAGCAAACAATGAGAACGAGAAGAGCTCTAGAAATGTATGTAAGGCATATCAGAAGTATTCTCTCTTCCACACCGGCACCTCCTGGAAATACACCTCACCTGGGTTTTCATCAGGTAGTTGAGAGAAAGAAAGCATGAGCATTCAATTATGCAATTCAAATATATTACATATATAAAATACTGAAAGTCCTTTCAAAGGGACATCATGAAACATCCACTGATGTGCGTCTACATTACATTACAGGTCATTTAGCTGACGCTTTCATCCAAAGCGACTTCATTACATTTGTAACATTTGTATGGCTTTTTACATTTTGCCCAGGGAGCAATTAGGGGTTAGGTGACTTGCTCAGGGACACTTTGACTTGGGACATGGGGCAGCCGGGACTCGAACCACCAACCTTGTGGTTCACAGCGCACCCTCTGTGTTAAGGTTGAATCCCTAAATACAAGTATGAGTCTCAAAATGAGGACAACATTTTGTATTTTCAATATAAAACCTGTTTGAATGAAAACGTTTTCTTTTTCCATTAAGATACAAATACTGTACCGAATTGCCCGTATATAGCTGGGTCTATACATATAATTTCTGAGTAATTCAAATCTAATGTAAACATTTTTTCCCCAAAAAAGGACAACATCAAAATTGATGTACAGTATAGCATTCCTTAGCTCCGGGCTGGTTTTTATAGACCTGTATACATGCTGCTCTCACCTCCCTCTCTAGCTTGCTGCAGGAAGTGGAGCAGGACGGCGGCAGCCTGGTCCATACTTAGCTTCTCTGTGTTCTGACTGCGGGTCTCTGAAAGCAAACACACAACCAGTAATTGTCTTGAGGCAAATGTGATCTTAGCTCAATGAAACCGTCTTATTATACATGACATAATGTCTACTCTACTTGAACTAGAATCTTGGTTGTACCTAAGTGTAATGTGTCATAAACGTCTCCTTCTTTTCGGTTTTCTGAGATGAACCTTCGGCCCTCTGGGAAATAAAAAGATGCGTCCATCAGTTTTGGAATGTGATGTAGAAATAAATACAAAGAAACTGTTTTTGAATAAATATGTGACGTAAATAATAATAATAATAAAAATAAACATTATGCAATATATCTATGTCACTGTGAAAGAACCCAGCGCATTCAGCCTATCGCAGTAGTGTTTATGGCGCTTGTGGTATTGATGTATCTAATATTGTCCCTATACACAGACATTTCATTACGTAAATACATACGAGTGCCCTTGAGGTACAGCATTGCCTGCGGGCTCCAGTTCCTCCGCTGGAAAGAGCCCTTTAATTAAGAAAGACCACTGTACTCTTCAGCTTTGAAACCCTGGCTAACAATCTGTAATCACATGTTGGGTTCTCTTCCTTTATAGTGGATCTGCTTTACCTTTGGGGCACTCCATGACTGTGAGATAAACGTCCCCAGCAGTAAAAGCGTGAGGAAATAAGTTATTGTGATGGTCCTTAGACCCTGTGGAAGAGAGAGACACGTGGGGACAAATTTGTTCATTGAGGATTAGTGCCAGCATCCTTCTCCAAAGCAGACCAAATTCCGCATTCACAGAATAACTTTAATCTTAAGTGTATTTTATGATCTGAAAAATTCTAATGAAATAAAATGTCATATTCACAGAGCTCTTGTGTTTTATCATAATTAGCAGCAGTTGGGATAAACATGATTCAGTATTTTTGGTTCAAAAGGCAAAACTCTTCCTACAATGTACTCACTTTCATGGTGTGGTGGATCCTGTAAGCCTGGTGTCCAGCAGAGGCAGAGGCATATGTTTAGGCTACTTGCTGGCCGTGCATCGTCTCCCTGTATTTATATCCTCTTGCCCTGGGCGGGGGAACCGGCTGAGCTCCTTCAAGATGCCAGCAGCCATATAGGTCACGCCAATTTGTTGATACAGAGGCACTGAGGAGAGCTGATCGATCTGGCTCCTTTCACTGAGAGCGCTATTGCGAATACTTGGGAATTAAAACAGCTGCCATAAGCACTCTCTTTTTCATGTATCAAAATTACACACGTTGGAGCTGCAGTCCATGAAGGCTAAATGTGGTGCCATACTGTCGATAGGAGTATGAGCAATGATTAATAATTCCTCCAATGGAATATTGATATGTTTTCACCTTGCTCACTGGAGCAGAACACAGAGAGACGAAAGGTTTTTATAAATTAAAAGGCCAAACTTCCAATTATGAATGTAATAATCCAGACCCGGCATTGGTGAGAAAGACTGGGGTCAGAAAATGTTCCCTGCCTGTGGTGTCAGACAGTCTACAGTAATGTAGGCCCCCACTCTCTCAGGATTGCACACTCCACACACTACTGCTTCACTGTAGCCTTCACATTTCATTAATCTGAACCCTACGTTCAGACAAAGCTGCATTTCAGTATAAAAGTATATATGCACACTCCGCTCTGCATCGGCCAAACTGCTTGTTCCTCCCTCACTCCCACACAAAACACTGAACAAGATCACGATTCTTTGCTGTCCTCGCTCCGAAATGGTGGATTGAGCTCAGGACCCCAGAGAGCCTCATCTTCCACCGCAAACTAAAGAAACATCTCTTCAGACTCTACCTTGACCAAAAACACTAAAATTGTAGCACTTAAATTGTACATGTAACGGCTCTAGTTATAAATCGGCTTATTTAATGAAGTTGCACTTTCTTGTTTCTTGTACTTTTGATTTTGTATCCTTATGGTTGTAAGGCACTTATTGTAAGTCGCTCTGGATAAAAGTGTCAACGAAATGACATGTAATTGTCCTGTTCAAAAACTGGGCACTGAGATGAATCTTTTAAAGTACGTTTTGAATAAAAGCGTCAGCTAAATGGCATGTAATGTAATAATATTTCCATATCTTGGTCATTATTGTTTTTGTTAAAGGGGTGTGAAATAGTGTGGGCTATGCACATACTCAAAGCCACATACTCAAAGCCTCATCTTAACTAAGTGACACAGAGGACCTCATGTATGTACATTTGCAAACGTAGCGTTATCAGCGCCACGGAAAACCCACAACAGTGTGTGATACTTTTTTACATCGCATTTACAAAACTTGCAGCTCATCAGGTAATCAGTGCCTTTCTCCACACGTACTGAGACAACAAAATACAGTTAAGCTTCTAACCAGAAAGTGCAAGAAAGCAGATAAAGTGCAGAGTATATATGTGATTATATATATTGCACACATTCTGTTATATATGTATATAAGAGAATGTGTAGAATAAAGGCATACATAAATAAAATATGTATCCAGTATTTAGCAGCAAGTTTGTAAATACGGCATGGTAATGCAAATATGGCATAATTGAGGTGCAAAACAGAAGGCCGTCCAGGCCAGGGGGGAGTAAGGTTATTGGAGAGTTATGTGGGGGGGGGGGCTATCACCGTGTTGCAGAGTTCAGGACGGTGACAGCGGGAGGGAAGAAGCTGTTCCTGAACCTGCTGGTCTGGGAACGGAGGGCCCTCTTGCGGCCTCCCAGAGCCGAACGAGGGCAAACAGTCTATGGCTGGGGTGGGAGCTGTCCTTTGCGATGCTGCGCAGGTTAGGGTCTTTTGTGCTGGATAGTCTCAATGATGGGGCGTGAGGAAGCAGTGGTAAGCTGAGCAGTTTTTATCACCCTCTGGAGTGATTTCCGGTCCACAACAGATGGTGCAGTTTGTAAGGATGCTCTCGATGGTGCAGAAGTAGAAGTTCACCAGGATCTGAGGGAACAGATGAGCCTTCTTCAGTCTCCTCAGGAAGAACACAGTTGCAGAGGGGACTGGTTTCCCTCAGTGCGTAGTGGGACTGGTTTCCCTTGGTACGTAGTCGTGGCAAGTCCAGCCCTCCTGGATAATCTGAAGGTGTTTCTGTATGTAGGGAACAAAGCACCAGTGCAGAACAGTCTATCCCAGCCAACTTCGGGTGAGAGACGGGGTACACCTTGACTGGTCACCAGCCAATCGCAGGGCTAACACATACAACTTCACACTCACATTCACACCTATGGGCAATTTAGAGTCCCCAATCAACCTGATCCCCAGAGCATGTCTTTGGACTGTGGGAGGAAGCCGCAGTAGCCGGTAAGAACCCATCCAGACACGGGGAGAACATGCAGACGCCACACAGAAAGACCACTGGGCAGAGTTAAACCCAGGACCTTCTTGCTGTGAGGCTTGGGTGCTAACCACCACACCACCGTGCCACCCCACCAAAATTCCAATGATGATATTTATACTTCCGGCTCTTACAGAGACAACAGTTCATATATTGTTTATAGTTTGAAATAAGAAAACTTTCTTTAATGTTTTGGTCCGCTATCACCATCCGGTGACGCTAGAGGCCTCCATCACCCTGTCCGAGGACCACCTTGCGGTTCATCCCGGTAGTCGCTTTGGATAAAAACGGCAGCTAAATGACATTTAATGTAATGTAATGTAGAGGACTTCGACTACGAGGTGGTGAGAGCTGACAGAGGTGCAGCTAAACAGATCTACCACCTCAACGTCCTCAAACTATGGAGGGAGGCGGAGTTTGTTTCAGGCCACACAGTAGCTGATAAGGATGAGCTGGGGCCAGAGGTTCCAGTCCACCTATCCGGCCTGGTTTCATTCTGACTCCCATCTCTCTACGACCCAGAGAACAAGTGTAAAGCACTTGCAGGATCAGTTTAATAATGTTCTCCCTTCTGCCAGGTTGCACGGATCTGATGCGGTCGCCCCCTACATGTTACCTGAACACAAAAGAAAAATTGTTCAGAGAGAATTGATTGCTATGCTGTAGATGGGAGTAATAGTCCAACTGTGTCTGGTTCAGCCCCATTGTTCTGGTCAACAAGAAAGATGGCTCTATACGGTTCTGGACTATCGAAAGGTGAATACTGTGCCACGGTTTGATGCGTACCCGATGCGTCGGGGGGACGAACTCCTGGACTGATTGGGCACCGCAAGTTTTTTTAAGACACTGGATTCAACCAAGGGTGACAGATTCCCTTGTCGCCAAAGTCCAGGGAAAAGACTGCTTTCTCCACTCAGTTTCGGTTATACCAATTCACCACGCAGTTGGCCGGAGGGAGGTACGTTGTCTGGGGTACCACTTGGGCGGTGCCCAAGTGCGTCCTCAGGTGGACAAGACTGAAGCGAAAAAGAAAGAAATTCATAGGAAGCTCTTAAGCCAAATTCATTTTGAATTTTGATTTTATAAATGGGCTACATATAATAATGAATATTCATTAGGTTTCAAACAATACAGATTTTTGAACGCTGATAACAGTATGGTTGCTATGTGTGGGGGCTTGGCAAAGATGCTGACAGATGTGCTGTTGTCTCTTGAACTCCTGCAGAGGGTGTGAAAGGGGAGTTTGCTTGAATACAGGTGTCCCCAATAGAATGAATGAATTTAGAAATTCTTTACTTTTTGAGCCGTTAAATGTGACCTGTGATTTAATATGTACATTTTAAGTCCGTAAATGTTATGCTCAGTGGCACGGAGTACATTAAAAGATTCATCTCAGTGCCCAGTTTTTGAACAGCACAATTACATTACATGTCATTTCGCTGACACTTTTATCCAGAGCGACTTACAATAAGTGCATTTCAACCATAAGGATAAAAACTCAAAAGAACAAGAAAGTGCAATTTCATTAAATAAGCTGATTTACAACAAGAGCCATTACGTGTTACAATTTGTTAGTCTTTTTAGTTGAGGTATAGTCTGAAGAGGTGTGTCTTTAGTTTGCGACGGAAGATGTACAGTGCATCCACAAAGTATTCACAGCACTAATTGCTGCCAAAGGTGCTTAAACAAAGTAATGAGCAAAGGCTGTGAATACTTATGTACATGTTATGTTTTCGTTCTTTAGTTCTTTATAACAGATTTGCAAAAATTTGCAAAAAATAGTTTTCACTTTGTCATTATGGGTTGTTGTGTATAGAATGTTGAGGAATTTAATCCATTTTGGAATAAGCCAGTAACATAACAAAATGTGGAAAAAGTGAAGCGCTGTGAATACTTTCCGGATGCACTGTAAAGGCTCTCTGCGGTCTTGACGTCATCAGAGAGCTCATTCCACCATTTTGGAGCCAGGACAGCAAACAGCCGTGATCTTGTTGAGTGTTTTGCTCTCATACCCCTTTTCCACCAAGAACTAGGTGCTGGTTCGGAGCCAGAGCTAGAGCTGGTTCGGAGTTGGTTCAACTGACGAGCCTCCAAAGAACCGGTTTGCTTTTCTACAGGCTAAAGAGCCAGCGCAGAGCCAAGTTCTACGTCACAGTTACGTCTCATCTTTCAACAATAATAATAAAAAACGAATACAGATCGTCAAGGTGTTGTCATAGTATCGCAAATAGTTGTTTTCAGCAGAGAATTACACATATGTATCTGCTTTATTGATTATATTTTAAAAAATGTATAGCATCATACTACATCAATATCACTTCAGATTTTGCTCATGTCCCGTAATAAACATTATATCAACATTATATAGTATATAGCAAGTTAATATAAGATTGACTTTATATTCTATTCTAAACTTTTATTAAAAGACATTTTTGCTTTTCGTTCAAGGTAATATAATTGAATTTTGACATAAAGCATTTTGTATTGCTGTTCAGAAGTTAAATGAAGAAAAACATAAATATAAAACAATGTTTCAGTGCATGACAGTAATATACAATGTGTGTAATATATATGTAATATATAAGATATATACATATGTATATTACAGACAAATCTCAATGTTTGCATAGTGTATAGTGTGATAATTTGAACATACCCCATTCTGAAGATGCTTCTCCAGAGCTGCTACACGACGGCACGGGAGAGCTGCAGCCCAGTGGTGGCGGCAACTCAACGTTGTCTTCACGGTCGTTGATGGCAGACAGTTCTATAAAAATAAACACAAGACAGTGCTTTAACAGCTTAGAAACATGATAAGATCAGAACAAGTCAAATAAAAACTGAACTTACCATGATCAGTGCAACTTTGCTGCGGCGAATCATCCAGCATTGACTCAAGCATTATTGTGGCTGAGTTCAGCGCCCCGGTCACCTGGCATGCCGGCCTATCACCAGTGCTGTTTTTGCCTAGTAGCGTCCAATGTGTTGTTGTTAGCTCAATTAGCTGCTATCGAAAAATGGCGGATCACAAAGTTTCTCTCATCTTGTTGGTCACGGTAACCCCGCCCCCAGCCGCTGACGTAAGCGGTTTTTACTTCTAGACCAGCAATGATATGGTGCTACTTAAGAACCACTTTTACTGGTTCGGAGCTGGTGCTTTGGTGGTGGAAAACCAAAGAACCGATTTGAAACTAGGCTCTGGCTCCGAACTAGCACCAGTTCTGCCTTGGTGGAAAAGGGGTATCAGTGAGGGAGAAACAAGCAGTTTGGCAGGAGTGTGTGGGCTGTGATGTAGGGTTTGACCATGTCCTGGAGGTAGACTGGACCCGATCCATTCACATTATGGTACGTGAGTACCATTGTTTTGAAGTGGATGCAGTAGCCAGTGAAGAGAGCGGAGGAGTGGAGTAGTGTGGGAGAATTTCAGAACGTTAAAGACCAGTCGGGCTGCTGCATTCTGGATGAGCTGCAGCGGTCGAATGGCGGTGGCAGGGAGACCTGCCAGGAGAGAGGTACAATAGGCGGGAGAAGAGCCTGAATCAGTACCTGCGCTGCCTTCTGAGTGAGAAGGAGACTTATTCTTCTGATGTTGTAGAGCGTGTATCTACAGGATCGTATTGTCGCTCTAATGTTTGGAGAACGGGTTGCCATGAACTTGAGTTTACCAAGGCACCAAGATATCTACTTGATCTTTCACGCAAAGACTGTGTTGCCGATCAAAGACTGTGTCGCCGATCAGGTCGGTCAGATTAAATAGCTAGGGGATGCACATAAAAGTGCAACACTTTTGCAAATAGGTGGCGCTATAATTTTTTGAAAATCCCTGCTCAATACATTAAGGTGTATACTAGCATCTAGCATCATAAATAATACAGTTTGGCCAGAAATGAGAATGCTCCGTGGAGTTATAACATTATGCAATTTCAAGAAAATCGACCAATATGGATGCCAGGCCACGCCCCAGTTGTCAAAATGAGTGAGGAGTCAGTACTTTGAATCCAAGCCGTTGGTTTATTTGACAAACGTATAACTTGTATAGAGTCTTGTTTCTGCCAGCTACACCATGCTACTCGGCGGGAGATGCGCGTACCCCCGACTTCACCACGCACGCACACTCTCCGAGTACGGTGTCCCGCAGCGTACACACGGAACGCTAACAAAAACATTCAACAGAATGATCTACATCCCTTTTCTTTAGTTTGTGCCTTTCATGGAGAACAATGGAAGGCTGGGCATTAACTCACTAGGCATTGGGCATTAAGATAATAACATGGCTATAGTTGTTTTAACCTTACAACATTGTTATATAGAATAGAAATTAGCAACAGTTTCAAACAACCATCTTTAAGTAAACTTTAACAGTAACTAACCAACTTATACATTCATATTGCAAGGCAGTCCAACATACATTGCACTTCAACTAGACATACCAAGTCCCACAGAGTCCAGTGCGGATTCAGATCCCGTTATTTTCGTTTTTATTTTTTATTTTTACTTTTTATATACTGTACAGCTTATAGTAGCTCAATGTTTATTGTTCATACTTTGGGTTCGGCCTGCAAATGCGACCTGAGGGCATCGTATACAGTGAGTTACCCAGCGTGGCCTCGGTAGGAGAGTGAGGTGCAGGCCTCCGCTGCTCGCTAGTTGATCGCTGAGGTGTTACTGGAGTTAGTTGAGGTGTTTGCGGCGTGGAGGGGGGACCGTGCATTTGGAGCGGCACATTAACTATCAAAGTACGCAGGATCGACCTGCCCCGCCGGTGGCTCAACGACAGGGAGGATATGACGGCGATTTCTCCTGTAGGTCCCTCCATCGGACTCGATGATGTAGGAGCGCGGTTGCTTGCACCTTTCCTTCACAGTGCCCAGACGGTCATGTCCCTTGGCGGTCTGCATCCTGACGAGCTGTCACTCCGTGGGCGGCTGGACAAACCATAGTATCGCTTTTGGGAGAGTCTTTTACCCTGGAGATGGGCAGTGACCTGCTTTGTGATTTTCGGGGCTGGCTCTAACAGTCTGGTGCTGACAGGAGGAGCTGAGCGCGTCTGTCGTGACATCAGACGTTCTGCAAGTGAGCCCAAGGCTTGGTCACGGGGAATATTTCTGATGTTCAGCAGATTGTGGAAGACGTCGGCCCCATCTCTGTGAGATTTCTCCATCAGTTGTTTAGCACAACGAAAGGGCGGTACGCAGTGCTGCGTACCGCCCTTTCTGCCAATCCGTTCGACTGCGGATACTCCGGGCTGCTGGTAACATGGCTGAAGTCCCACTGTTTGGCGAAATCCTTGAAACGCTGGCTTGTGTACAAAAGCAGAACATTTATCTCTCTGTGCAGCGTGGCTGCCTCCACAGTTATTGCAGGTTGTAATGGATTTTGCATCATGTTGGCCTGCTTGAGGTTTAAGTCTCGACCTGTTGTGCCAACCACTGGAGTTTGGCTGAATTGCGTCAACAGTGGTAGCTGTTTGGGGCTGGGCTACAGCCTTATTACTCTCCTCAGTCATTTCATATATGCGGCAGATTGTAATAGCTTTGTTCAGGGTTAATTCACTGTCACGCAGCAAAGCCTTTCTCATACAGTCATTTCTGATTCCACACACTATTCTGTCACAAATCAGTTCATCTGTCAGGTCTCCAAAGTGCCAACTTTTAGCTTTGATCCTCACGTCACTGATGTAGGATTCAATAGTCTCACCTTGCTTTTGATTTCGTGAGTGGAACGCCATAATTTTGTTTTGTTGAGGGTTGCATACTTTCCGAAATTTCCGTTTCAAGCACTCTGGATTTTCTCTGGATTCAGCCGGAACGATGACGTGAAGTGTCATTCGGTAAGTTATGTCACTTTTGATGCAAAGGTGACATTGTTTGAGATGTCCTTGTTATGACAACTTAACATAAACCAAGACAACAAAACCTGTCATTAACATGTCATAACAGACCTAACTGTCAAACTTAAGCAAAACGTTTGGCTTCATATCTTAGATAACACATTTCCCATTTCCATCCTACAGTGATTTAATGATTTTAACTTTGCATTAAGATATCATGTGCAATTACATAGTCAAACTAGTTTATGACAGTGTCACGACTGTTTTCTTTGAATTCAAGTAAAGTGGAACAATTAGATTCTTCAATTAAGATGTCATTATGTGTAATTACATAGTAAAACCAGTTTATAAAAGTGTCATGACTGTTTTCTTTGAATTCAAGTAAAGTGGAACGATTTCAATGTTTCGTTAAAATGTCATTAAGTGTTATTACACTATCAGATGATAATAATACCTTAACAAAAGCAACAGACAAGTCAAGCGATAGTTTTTCCTTTATGTATTTCAACAGAAAACATTTTGTTGTGATGCCCCTCTATCATCTTAAGATGAAGCAGAAAAAACAAACTTCCAAAATTCCTACATGTATTGTGTATATAAACAGATTAACTTTTTTAACAAAGTTTAACAAGTTTAAACTATTGTTTAACAAAATGTAAACAAGTGTGAACAAAATGAATATTCTTAAGTATATTTATACATTATTGGGAGGAGCTTTCCATTTTTTTTGCATGCTGTGATGGTTTCGGCCATCTCCTCGTTTATGGCCCCACGACAACGCTCTGCAAGCACACAAATCTTCATTTGATCTTTGTCACCTGTCAGCAGACCTTGGAACGCGTCCTGAAAGGTAATTGCGAGCTCAGCAATTATAGCTGTGCGTGCAATTGTGTTTCGATCAACATTCATTTTCGCAAAGGCTTTCTTCATGGATCCACACTTTTTGAAGATACGAAGGACATCCTTATAGCGACGGATCACTCCATCTGTTGTGGTTACTTAAGAACACAACAGAAAAACAAACAAAATAGGTCAGTTTTTCAGGCATGTACTGGCATTGTTGATTTGGCACCTTATAGGTTTTGTAGTAGTAGCAGATGAGAAAGGATCCTTACTTTTGCATCCTTCTTCTAGGCTGGTTATATTAGACTTTCCTACCTGACTCTGTGGCTAGCAATATCTGCCTTCACCAGCCTAGAAGGAGGATGCCCAGGAAGTAATGTCCTTTCTTACCTGCCTGTACAAAACATAACCAGCTTGGATAGAGGAAGCACAGTGAACTCGGATGGTACAGTAAGTAGAATTGTTTTCTTATATTTTTCTTTTTCAGAGGTTAGATATATAACAAAACTGGAGGAGATCATAGAATAACTTGAGGAGATCAGGAGAGCTATACAAGGCTGTAGAGATCTCAATCACTGATTTTCAGAATAATTACTAAAATATACCATTAGCAAGACATCGATATAACATTACCTTTAGTCCCATGTAATTATTATTAACAAAGCCCATGGAAGTAGTTGCTTTTCATATGAATGTAATCCAATAAAGGTTAAGCAGAGGTCAACTTTAGGATTGTTATAAAGGTGATTATAAAGATGATCAATATCTCTGCTTACTTCTTGAACGCTGTATGATTCAGTGTGTTTTTTTGACTTAATGGTCTTTTTCTTGGACTTCTTCCTTTTCTTTTTCTTCTCTTCTTCTGAGGATGATAAGAAGCTGGAGTCTGAGGA
Source organism: Gasterosteus aculeatus (assembly GCF_964276395.1). Classification (NCBI taxonomy): domain Eukaryota; kingdom Metazoa; phylum Chordata; class Actinopteri; order Perciformes; family Gasterosteidae; genus Gasterosteus; species Gasterosteus aculeatus. The sequence continues at coordinate 24,471,650 of NC_135691.1, forward strand.
GGGAGATGTCGATGTTGAAGTCGAAGATGAAGAAGGTTCTGGAGCAGTATTTCTGCCTGGGGGAAGAAAAGTGGGGGGTAGGTGGAGAAGCAGAGATGTTTATAAGTAAACAAAGCAAAAAACTAATATACTTTTTTTTAATGAAGAGTCACTTTTTTGAGAGCAGACAACTGCACGTGTACAAGAGGCTTTGTTATAGATAATTACTTACTTATTATTTTCTTATTTATTTTTTTCTGTCGTATTATTTCTATTGCATTGTAGTTGATAATTAACAGGTGTTTGTTTGGGGGGGGAAGCAGGAGCAGAACCAGAGCACCCAGAAGTCACACTCTATTGTACTCTAGTTATACTCCCAGAGCAATTTACTGGCAGGAAAGGCCAGAGTTATTTTAGCAGCAGCAGTAACAGTGAGTGAAACATCAGTTTGTGTGTGTGTGTGTGTGTCTGTTAACATGTTAGTAGAGCATTAGCTGTAGCATACAGTGAGTGATACAGCATACAGTGAGTACAGTCAGTGAGTGAGTTTAGCAAGGCGGTGAGAGATGCTAAACGACTGTACACTAACAGTTCTCAGCAAGTGACTCTGCTTCGGTTTGGAGAGGCCTCAAACACCTCACAAACTACAAGCCAAAAAAAACCCACTTCATGAATGACCTCCGCCTGGCAGACGGGCTGAATGAGTTCTACTGCAGATTCGATAGACAATGTCCTGATCCCATCCCCCACAGCTCCACCAACCTGCCCCAGTCCCCCTCCCCTCCCTCCCCCAGCCCATAAGGGGCTCACGCCTCTACATCTATATCACCTTCCCCTCCCCCACCTCTCTATTCTGGAGAGAGACGTTAACCGGCTCTTTAAAAGACAAAACCCCTGTAAGGCAGCCGGCCCGGACTACGTCTCTCCTCACACCCTGAAGCATTGCGATGACCAGTTGTCTCCGGTGTTCACTAACATCTTCAACACCTCCCTGGAGACATGCCACGTACCAGCCTGCTTCAAGGCCTCCACCATCATTCCTGTTCCCAAGAAGCCCAGGATCACAGGACTCATTGACTAAAGGCCCGTCGCCCTGACCTCTGTAGTCATGAAGTCTTTTGAACGGCTAGTCCTGTCCCACCTGAAGACCCTCACTGACCCCCTCCAGGACCCCCTGCACCCTGCAGTTCGCTTACAGAGACAACAGGTCTGTGGACGATGCTGTCAACATGGCCCTCCACTACATCCTCCAGCATCTGGACTCCCCGGGAACCTACGCCAGGATCCTGTTTGTGGACTTCAGCTCTGCCTTCAACACCATCACCAACTCTCTCAGCTACACATGCCCGACTCCACCTGCAAGTGGATTACAGACTTCCTGTCTGACAGGAAGCAGCACGTGAAGCTGGGGGAAACATGTCTCAGCCTCTCGGACCATCAGCACTCCGAAAGGCTGCGTTCTTTCCCCTCTGCTCTTCTCCCTGTACACCAACAGCTGCACCACCAGTCCGTCAAGCTCCTGAAGTGTGCGGATGACACCACCCTCATTGGACTGATCTCTGGTGGGGATGAGTCCGTCTGCAGGTGGGAGTCTGACCATCTGGTGTCGTGGTGCAGTCAGAACAACCTGGAGCTCAACGCTCTAAAGACAGTGGAGATGGTTGTGGACTTCCGGAGGAACAGAGACCCACCTTCCCCCATTACCCTGTGCGACTCCCCCGTCACTATTGTGGATTCCTTCCGTTTCCTGGGCTCCATCATCACCCAGGACCTCAAGTGGGAGCTGAACATCAGCTTTATCACCAAGAGGGCTCAGCAGAGGTTGTTCTTCCTGAGGCAGCTGAAGAAATTCAACCTGCCATCATAGGATGGTCCACTTTTACACGGCGATCATCGAGTCCATCCTCTGCTCCTCCATCACCGTTTGGTACGCTGCAGCCACAGCCAAGGACAAGGGCAGGCTGCAGCGTGTCATCCGCTCTGCAGAGAGGGGGATCGGCTGCAATCTGCCGTCCCTGCAGGACTTGTTCGCTTCCAGGTCTCTGAAGCGAGCTAAAAAGATCGTACCCGACCCCTCTCAACCCGGACAAAACCTGTTTTTTTCCCTTCCATCTGGCAGGAGGCTGAGGCCCATCGGGACTAAGACCTCCCGCAACACGAACAGTTTCTTCCCGTCGGCAGTCGGGCTCATCAACAGAGCCCGGTCCCCCACTGACTGACTCTGACACTGCACATGTCACTTTACTGTCATTTTTCACTCGTCACTTGTTCGCTAGTGCACTTTATTTTTAAATATTTAACTTTTTAAATATTTTTTATTTTTAACTTTAGTCTTATTTTATACTAACCCATAGCCTTATTCTACTAACCCATAGCATTTTATTTTATTATTTTATTACTTGTGCACTGCTGTCTTGCTGTCTATTGTTACACTGTCTACTGTCACGCACCAACCGCCAAGTCAAATTCCTTGTATGTATGACATATTTTGGCAGTTTGTGCAATAAATGTTTCCTGATCAGGGAACAAACTTCCTGTCCAGGATTTTCAAGCAGACTCTCCAGTCTCTCGGTATTTCCCACTGAGTATCCAGTGCATATCATCCCGATTCGCAGGGTGCGCTTGAACGCTGGCACCAGACTTTGAAGTCAATGCTGAAAAAGTACTATTATGAGACTGGTAATGACTGGGATGAGGGTGTGCCTTTTTGTTCTCTTTGCTATTCGTGATGCAAAGCAGGAGTCCCTATGGTTTAGCCCAGCAGAAATAGTGTTCGGTCACAATTTGCGTGGCCCGTTGAAAGAGAAGCTAGTGGGTGATAACTCTTGTGAAAATGTGTTTGATTTTGTAACCACCTGTAGAGAGCGTCTGCACCAGGCTACAAGGCTAGCCAAGGAGTCACACTCTTCCTCTCAGGTCAACATGAAGAGACGCTTTGACAAGAAGGCAGTCGAGCGACAGTTTGGCGCAGGTGATAAAGTGCTGGTCTTGCTGCCCACACCTGGCTCTGCTCTTGCCGCCTGATTCTCAGGTCCGTACGTGGTGGAAGGTAAAGTTTCAGACACTACATATGTTAGACTGTAGATATGTTATCCGTACACCTGAGCGTAGATGGAAGACACGTTTGTGTCATGTTAACATGCTGAAATCTTTTCATCCCAGAGAAGCTGACCTGAGGGGGCCCAGAGAAGACCTCAGACATTGCTGTGGTAGGGGTTTCTTCTCTTGTTGGTGCTCAGCCTGAGTTGGAGGTTGACTTGATGACACCCTGTGAAGGTCATCTGTGTGGTAGGCTAGCTAACACTGAGTTCTTGTCTACAATCGACCAGCAGCTGTCCTATCTACACGCGCTTCATAAACAGGATGTGATAAACTTGCTTGGCAAGTATTCTAGTATTTTACAAGATGTACCATCTTCTATATTCTAGTTAGTAATAAATACTTAATCACAAAGCAAGTTTGGGATACTTTTGATTTCTCACAAGGGCTAAATCCACAAATTTCCACCACATACCTAACTGCTGTGTGTATCTTGACGATGTGGTGGTCTACTCTGATGAGTGGGAGAGTCACAGGTCCAGTCTGGAAACTGTACTCCAGCGGCTGGCAGACGCCTCTCTCACTACTGTTACCTACCTTGGTAAGCAGGTTGGCCAGGGGCAGGTCCGGTCTGTGTAGCTGCTGTTGTCGCTACCAGTGCCCAGCTCAAGGCGAGAGCTTAGGCGTTTCTTAGGGATGGCAGGTTACTATCGCTGTTTCTGTAAAAACGTCTCTGTAGTAGTCGCTCCCCTGACCAGGTTGTGTAGTCCTGCGGTTCCTTTTGTGTGGATTGATGAGTGTGACCATGTCTTTAACTCTGCTAAGTCTCTCCTTTGTAGTGCTCCTGTGCTTGCTGCGCCGGACATTACTCGGCCTTTCCAGCTTGAGGTGGATGCCAGTGCCACTGGAGCTGGTGCGGTGTTGTGCAGGACGGCGACGGGGATGTGTGTCATCCTGTTTCTCTTCCAAGTTCAAACGTCATCAGTTGAACTACTCCACAATCGAGGAGGAGACCTTAGCCATGCTCCTTGCCCTACAGCACTTTGAAGGATACGTGGGGTCAAGTTCAGGTCCAGTCACTATACACTGACCATAACCCGCTTGTTTTTTTAGCACAGATGTATAACAGCAATCAGCGCTTGATGCGCTGGGCCCTTTTGGTCCAGGGTTACAACATTTGCATCAAGCAAAAGAAGGGAGCTGACAACATTGTGGCTGACGCGCTGTCCCGTGGGTGAGACTACATTTGAGGAATGAAAGTGGTATTCTGGTTAGACTGGTGGATCAGTAGTGATGTATTAAATGGTGATTATGTATAATCGTGCATATGGGATGGGATGTTACATGCCGTCTGTCCGTCTTTCTTTCTTCAGGTGTGCTGGCGACGTCACTCCTGCAGCTGATCAGAATGCTGAATGTTGCTTCAGTGGAAACCAGAGAGGGGTTAGGTGCTGCCGTGAGGAGGTTTTGGGAGCCAGTGAAGAAGGGGCCATACGCTGTACTCCTCTTCCTTTTGGAGACTGTTCTCAGTTACCCTGTGTTGAGTTTTCCATCATTAAAATATCCCGTTTTGCCGTTATTTTTAACTTGTTTACGTCCTCCACCCCTAGACACTTTAGGGACGTAACAGAGCTCTGGAGTCGTGTGGCGTGCATTTGGGTACAAACACGAACAGTTATATATTCACGTTCAGCACCCTCTAATGTTCAAATAATCTGAAAAGAAATTGGTAAATTCAAGGACCCGATGTGAACATATCAAAGCGATTTGGTGAGGGCAGTCAAATTATTTTTTAAGTTATAGGTCTTTAATTATGAGGCCACAGCTCTTACAACTTCATTGGTCCATAACTTCATAACCCAATGACATATCATCCTGATTTTATTAACTTTAGATGGCATCGAGCAAATAGGGATTCCCTTAAAGTTTTGTGAGAATTTCACCTAAGGGAAGCAGTTTATTGCAAAATATTGTGGCAAGCCCATGGGTGGGGACTTCCACGTCACGGGTTCAAGGACTCAAGCCAGTCACAGGGAGCAGTGGAACACAGTTTATTGGTCATTAATTGAGTGTGTAGGAAGATACGCTACACGCCATGTCACCCCTCGCTCTGTCGTCGTCGTCGTCTTCGTCGTCGTCGTCTTCGTCTTCGTCTTCGTCTTCGTCTTGCCTTCTCCCAGCGATGCCTCACTCCATCCTTTCTCTCCGCTCTCTCTTTTCCCCCGTTCAGTTGTTTGTTTCCCTTCTTATGCTCCCCTTAATTAGATAATTCCTTTCACCTTCTCCTCGTTAGGCCCGGAAGTCTCTACACGGCTCGGGGGTGGAGCCATCTGGCCGCAATATACCTCCCCTCCAACACCCACCCCCCCACCTCTCCCTCTACCACAATATGTTACACATATTTGATACAAAAGAACATATGTGCTGTAGGGGGACTCATCCCCACCAGAGATGAGTCCAATGAGGGTGGTGTCATCCTCAAACTCCAGGAGCCTGATGCACTGGTGACTGGAGGTGCAGGTGTTGGTGTACAGCACTAGACTGGACTGTACTTGTATAGCACTTTTCTAGTCTTCTGACCACTCAAAGCCCTTTAACATTACATGACATCATTCACCCAATCATACACTGATGACAGGAGCTACCATACGCAGTGCTACCTGACCATCAGTAACTAACATTCACACACTGTAGTCGCAGCTACAGGAACAATGTTGGGTTAAGTGTCTTGCCCAAGGACACATCAACATGCGGGATCGAACCGCCAACCCTCTGATTGGAGGACGGCCGTGCTCCCCACTCACCCACCACTAAAGAGTCACTAAAGAGGTCAAGAGAAAATTTCCAGAAGCAAATTTCCGAAAGATCATAATGTGGGTTTAGTGTGATTAAATAGAGGGATAGAGAACATTTGCATTTAATTAATACACGACAGACAAATGAAATCAGTACAATTCAAAAACTGTTTGAAAATATTTATTGTTACGTAACAAAGAACTGAACATATATGTAGGACTACAAATTAAAACTAAATAAAAGTAGGTCTGCTTTTCAAAATAAAAAAAGAATAAAATGTGAAACTTGTGCAGAAAGAAGAAAATAAAGGAAAGAAGAAAAGCTTAAATGTTGCCTTTTCTGTTTCACATTTGGACTCGACAGTCTCAGACAATTATAAATGATGAACTAGAAAATTCCACAGTAATTTTAAGAGTATGGCCTAGGCTGCCCGCAGGTCCCTGTGCATGAAACGGCCAAGCAGGCAGCAAGTGAAGGCTAGCCACAAAGGCTAGAGGGCAACCTAAAGACATGACCTAAAGACATTTTCCTCTGGCTGTTTTAGCCAGGTATCAGCAGTTGGGTCCTGTTACTAGTGCAAAGCTAGCTAGCGCCATGTTAGCGTCATGCTAGCCCCGCCCTCTGTCGTAACGTCCCTGCCATGCTTCTGCGTTGACGCACTCGTTTCAATTCATGGTTCTAAAAGGCTTGCGTGTGTTGCAGAGCAATTCACCACCAGAACAATAGGTGGAGTAACGTGTTTTGTTGAAGACGACCTAGAGAGTCACGTCTTGTGTGTGGAAGTTGTTGGTTTGTTTATTTATTTATCATAGACTTTATTGCCCCGGGCCACTGCTGCTTTTCATCGCAGACACATTTGTCCCATATTTTCCTCCACAACTTTGTGCACTGCTCGGCCGGGCAAACCGACGTTTGTGGCGATGTCCCTCCATGAATCCAACCCGCTTATACAACCCGCCAATGACGGCTTGTAGAAGTGGTCATATTTATGCATTTCTTCCGATAAAAGTTATTCCATCTGATCCGTTGTCTCGTAAACATTCTTCGTTTTAATAATGGCGGTATTGTGCATCGGGGGGGCGCTATGGAGACTTTTCTTACTAATTTTTCTAAGCCAGATAATAGCACACGATTCCCGATGGGCACCGACAGTTTGAGACCATTCCAAGCAACGGTGTGGGAGGAGATGTGTGCCAAACGTTTGTACAGAAGGAGAATAATAGAGAAGAAGTATTATTACATTACAGGTCATTTACCAGACGCTTTTATCCAAAGCGACTTACATTACACTTTAAACCCATGGCTTTTTTTTACATTTGTGCCCGGGGAGCAATTAGGGGTCTTGCTCAGGGACACTTCAACTTGAGACATGGGGCAGCCAGGACTCAAACCACCAACCTTGCGGTTCCCAGCACACCCGCTCTACCCCCTGCGCCACAACGACGTATTGAGTTAACTGAACATCTGCTGGTTCAGATGATCAGAGATTGATGATGATTGATTTGATCTGCCTCCTAGATTTCCCATGATGCAGTAGCAGTTGACACTAGCAAGGGTCCAAAGGCAGTAAGCCAATTGATCGTCAATGACCAATGAACTACCTAGATAGCTTGATTGTCAATAAAATGACCTCCTAACCTCCTTTCCTAACCACTATTCCTTGACCTCTGTGGAAAACATCACAGGGTCAAGGAAAGATGGTTAGGAGAGTTCATGAGGAGTTAGGAAGAGACAAATAGTGTTTAGTGAATGGACTCCTCTTCCACTGAGCTGCGTCGTTGTGATGGACGGAGACGCATTTTGGGGACGTCTGCAGCGGCTACAAAGAAGCATCTCAGATGTGTTGTTACAGTGTGAGTCGTGCAGACGACACAAACAACCAGGTTCAAAGTAAAACTTTATTAACATAAACCAGTGATGCTAACGGTTATGTGAGATAATAAGGAGTTTGGCTCAGCGTCGCTGGCCGCACTCAATAATACTATATATTTCAACAATTTAACAGTTTAATGGAACATATATCACACTTCCCCACTTGTTTGCTCAGTGGGAGAATTGAGCTATAACTTGTTCTGCCAGGATTTTAAACCTGGGCGTGAATGCATCAGGCTCATTGTGCCTCATAATGGCGTTTCAACGGTTTATAAGCATATGATACACAATGGTTTAATGCTCCCAGTGGGAAGTATGAACAAAAATGAGTCCCACCATATGTAACAGGTGGAACCAACCAGGAAAAAGTTACATTATAAATAAATATGTCCACACTCTGGGTGTACCCCTACACATACATAGAGCATTAAATGCTCTACTTCCGCTATCCACTTTTCTCTTTTTGGAGAGCGCCATTTGTTCCTTACTTTTCCTCACCTGTCTCTTTATCTCGCTCTCCATCTCACTCGTCTTTTTCTGTCTACCGTCTTTTTAAAAATAATTTGCCGCTATCTGTCTTGTACAGGGGTGTCAAACTCATTTTAGTTAAGGGGCCACATACTGCCCACTTTGATCTCAAGTGGGCCAGACCAGTAAAATCATAGCAAAATAACGCATACACAACGACAATATTTCTCTATCTTTAAATCACTGGTGAATGTTTTTGGATGATAAACCCTATTTTAAGGTCTTTCTACAATAAACTAGAAACATAAAGACCAAAAACTCAGACATCAGCCCACTGTTTATCTGCCTGGGCTCTCTGCAGATTCACTCGCTTTGGAGCAGACATCGCATTTACGCTGTTTTTGAAGCAATTACTGGATCGATTAAAAAAAATTACGTTTGTACTCATAAACTGAAATTTATTAAGAAAAACAAGTGCAATTTCACCAATACTGTGCTTCAGTTTATGTGCATTACAACTTCAGATCACAGTTGATCTACAGAGCAAAACATTTAGTCATAGGTATTTGGAACTGAAAAATATTGTATGACTTTATAACAAAATAAACTTCAAGATCTAAAAAAACATTTTAAATGTACTAACTAACATTTCCACATCTGTATAGTTATCTGTACACCTGAACTGACTCACCACAAAATACAAACAAACGTGGGAGCTATTAAGTAAGGAGGTTAAGTCACCCCTCTTGCCTTGAAAATATAGAATAAAAAAAAGTTGGGGCAGTGCATGAGCCACAGTGTTCCATCAAACCAAACTCTTTTGTACTGAAGCTGCTGATTGACATTATATTGCACAATGTTCAGTGTCAAATATTTCAACCGTATGTTTTCATTTTCACAAAACTGAGTTCTTCAGGATGCAAAAGTGTCTGAAGCCTTATCTTACATGAAGTAGGTCAACTCACCGATTATTTTTCTCCTGAAACTTGGCATCTTTTAGCCCTCACAAGTGCATCAATATCAGGCTTAAAATCCTGAGTAGCAGCCAATTTAAGAACATCATTTAAGTACTTGCGTGTGAGTCTTGAGCGAAGCTTTGTTTTTGTGATGTTCATTACAGAGAACACTTGTTCACACAGGTAGGTGGTCCCAAATATGCTCAAAACTTTTGCTGCCAGGGCTATCAATTTGGGGTATCCTGGCAAAATGTACCGATAAAATGTGTCCAAGTCCGACGAGGCAAATTTGTCCTTTAAATCCTGATCACATTGTAAGTCAATTATCTCAAGCTGTATGTTGATGGGCAGATCCGCAGCCTTAACTGTGAATGGCGAGCGAAAAATTGCAAACTCTGTCTCAAGCTCACCGAAGACCTGAAACCGCTGCTCAAACTCCCGCAGCAATTCCGTAATTTTGTCTTTGTAGCGACTCATGTCAGCAGTAATTCCGGTCATTTGCACATTTCTTAGATGAGGGAAATGAGCAGCGGCACCACTTGACAGCTGTGTCTCCCACAAAGTCAGCTTCAACTTAAATGTGCGTATGTTGTCATAATATTGTGTGACAACTTTCTTACGGCCTTGCAGCATCTTGTTCAGGTTATTCAAGTGCTCTGTAATATCCACCATAAATGCAAGGTGCTGCAGCCATTCTGGGTTTTTTAATTCATGCACTGGTTTGCCCTTTTTCTCCATGAACTGTCCAATTTTCTCTCGTAGATCAAAAAAACGCTTCAGCATGGCACCTCGGCTTAACCACCTTACTTCAGCGTGGTATGGTAGGCCAAAGTTGATGTCTTTATCACTGAGGAAGTTGTCAAACTGACGGTGATTCAGGCCTCTGGCTCGGATGAAGTTAACAGTTTGGACAACCACTTTCATGATGTGATCCATTTTTAACGACTTGCAACACAATGCCTCCTGGTGCAAAATACAGTAAAATGTCCAAAAACGTTGTCCTCCATTTGCAGCTTGTACTTTCTCCTTGAATTTCGTCACAACGCCTGTTTTTCTCCCTATCATTGATGGTGCGCCGTCTGTAGCCACACTGACATCACGGGTCCAGTCCACTCCGACCCGGTCCAGCGCTTCAACGACAGCGCTAAAAATGTCATTCGCTGTAGTGGTGTCTGTCATAGGTACCAACTCAAGGAACTCATCAACACCACGAATGAATATGGCCAGTTGAGCAACATCTGTAATGTCAGTGCTCTCATCGATTGCAACTGAAAATGCTACAAATGACTTGACTTTATGCTTCTTTTGGCTATCCAAATCCGCTGAAAGATCACCAATCCTATCCGTCACAGTATTCCTCGTTAGGCTTATGTTGGCAAAAGCCTGTCGCTTCTCAGGGCACACGATTTCTGCAGCCTTCAGCATGCATGTTTTCATGAACTCACCCTCACAGTATGGCTTAGAGGCTGATGCTATTTCGTTAGCAATCAGGTAGCTAGCTTTCACTGCTGCCTCACTTGTCTCTCGGCTCCGGGTAAAAACAAACTGTTGTTTCTTTAGACTTGCAAGTAGGTCATTTATCTTCTCTGTTCTCAGTTTTCCTTGCAAGCGGTCGTATTTTTAGCCATGGTGAGTCTCATAGTGGCGCTGAATATTATATTCTTTGAGCACAGAAACTTTCTGCGAACACAACAAACACACAGCTTTTCCAGTTACCGTTGTAAAAAAATAGGATGTGGTCCATTTTTCTTGGAAAACTCTGCACTCTGTGTCCACTTTTCTCTTTTTTGACAGAGACATTTGGGGGTGAGGGTGTCACGCTTTTGGCAGAAAAAGACCGGGGCGCATTAAAAAAAGCCGGTTGCCGCCATCTGCTGTTTAGTTCTCAGTGTAAATCGCTACTCTTACTCTTCACTTGTTTACAGTCTATGTGGGCATGCTCTGTGACAGTGCGACCCCAGTGGACTGATTATGAATTGCAGCTACTTTTATAGAAATGCAATTTATGTCTTTCTGTAATTTTCACACTTAGCAAAGTCATCGGGTGGGCCAAGCTGGACCCCCTGGCGGGCCGGATGTTTGACACCCCTGGTCTTGTCTGTCTGCAGTATTGAGAGATTATTATCATGCCTGGAATGAAAAGACTCGATTGGTCGAGTGGTATCACATGCAATGGCTTACCTTGAATGCTATTGGTCTGGGCTTTAAGCCACTACCGCAAAGACTACCAAGAGATGCATGTGTACAGATTGAAGGGCTCTGTGTCAACTCAAGCATATAAAGTGAGATGATTTAAGACGTGTTGTGAATAGTGTTATTACATATTAGATATCAGTCATGTCATATTATGTTTCATATTAAGCCTTATTGGATGTACTATAATAATAGGTGATTAGGGATTAGTAAAGTCAGTGAGGGATTTCAGATTCGGCCATCAGATGGAGCCAGAAGGGAAGGTCATAAAATGTCACAATGACCAACCTGGGAGGAGCTACGTTTGAAAGTGCAGCCAATCACATACGGCTGTAAAATGTTGGACACACCCTGCAAATTTCTGGGGAGAGGGAGGACCCTGTGCATTGCCACTGCTGCTTTTCATTGCGGACATCTTTGTCCTGTATTTTCCTCCACAATTTTGTGCTCTGAATGTGAAAGATCCGAACGCAAAAATATCAAATTTGAATCTGAAAATAGAAAATCTGCAACCAAAAAATACAATACACCGAATATAAAAAAGCATATTTAAGTGAAGATTGAAAAAATCTTTTATTCAACATGATAAAACTGAGTCAAAACTATATTCAACCGAAAAAATACTTTTTTTGTCCACTTATTTCTATTTTGAATACATTGTTTTTCAATGTTCAAGACCAAAACTTTCAGGTTCGAATTTGTTTTTCAAATGATCAAAACTTTTGACCTGGATATGGCTCCATACATACACACAACCACAGTGCAAATTATTTGCGCTATTTGAGATCATCCTGCTTATATTTTGAGCGTCGCTCTTTAAAAGCATATGAATTATTTCAAATGTATCTTAAATCAACCACATGAACATATGAATATAACACATTTCCATGACTTTACCAAAACCTTTGGGATTTTGTTTTTTTCGATGACTTTTCCAGGCCTGGAAATGACCATTTAAAAATTCCATGTCTTTTCCAGGTTTTCCATGACCATACAAACCCAGCTTGCTGTTACAGTCTTTGTCCACACATTGTGCCTGTCTGCACCCACTGGTAATGACACTGTTGAGAACCACTATTCGCCTGGCATCTTTTGAAGTATTTTTTATCCTCATCCACTCCCACTCCTCTTTCTTCCATGTGATCTCTGGCCCTCCCTAGAAATTCCTGAGCCGTAAGCTTAATTGCAGTATGGTGGCGTCTATCTCTGAGTTTTTACTGTTTTAGGTTCTACTCTACTGACAGACTAAGTCAAACCTAACTGATGAAATCTAAGAAAATGTTAACACAAGTTACCAATTGGAATCAGTAATGCATAGGAAACAAGGGGAATTAGACAAATAAAATGGCAACAATATACACTGCCTGGCCAAAAAAAAGGTCACATACTCTTAATATTTCATTGGACCGCCTTTAGCTTTGATTACGGCACTTATTTGCTGTGGCATTGTTTGGATAAGCTTCTGCAATGTCACAAAATGTATTTCCATCCAGTGTTGCATTAATTTCTCACAGATCTTGTACGGATGATGGTAGCAAAAAGCCTTCTCCAGCACATCCCAAAGATTCTCAAAGGGGTTAAGATTTGGGGCCGTATCCCTAAAGATTCTGAGAATCCTCTCAGAGACGCTCCTTGCCAGGAGTTTTAGCTTAGAAGTGATTCCAGAACATTTTCAGTGAACTCTGAGCAAGGAATGGATGGAAAATCCTATCTTAGTGAGGAGGTGTGATTGACCCCGTTGCTAGGTATGAGTCATCATTTCAAAAGCCGTGATTGGTTGATCTTACAAGTTTGATGAAAATGAACTTTTGGTGATAATGAGCAAAGGATGTACCCTCAAATCAATAAACATAATTATACACTCTAATGTTATGCAGACTGTAATTGTAAATAATATTTAACATTCAAGAAAATATCTGGAAAATGAATAGTAAGCTGTAGGGTTTATAGCATAACATTAGAATCTAAAATATGTGAAAACTTAAGCTCATTACACCCTGTTCAAATAATGATTTGTGTCTTATTTGCTCATATTAATATCCTAGTTGGCATATTTTGTACTTTCACTCCCATATGGACCCCATTGCAATCGTCGCCTGAGCATGTGCACGGTCGTCCTCCGATCAGAGGGTCGTGGGTTCGATCCCAGGCCTGGCTAACCCGCATGTCGTTGTGTCCTTGGGCAAGACACTTAACCCAACATGGCTCCTGTAGCTGCGACTACAGTGTGTGGATGGTAGTTACTGATGGCAGGTGTCACTGTCTATGGTTCTCCTGTCATCAGTGTATGAATGGGTGTGAATGGGTGAATGATGTCATGTAGTGGTAAAGCGCTTTGAGTGGTCAGAAGACTAGAAAAGCGCTATACAAGTACAATCCATTTACCATTTACCATTACCATTGAAAACAAGATGACCTATCTCAAGCGGCTGTCCTTAATGAAGTAGAAATTGCAACGTTACAACTCAGTGTGGTCTTAACGAGGGTAAGACGGCTCAGCTTTTATCAATGTCTGTGATTGCTTGCTGGTCTATTTATGAAGGCTTGTTAACAAATATCCTACAAACACAGAAAATGGAGAAAAAAAGGAATCGCAAGCCAAACTAGACTGAGGAGCAAGGTTTGTTGCTGGCCCAGTTGGTGAACGAACATAAAGGTATGTTACGAGGAAAATTTGGCCCAACTGTCACCAGCCAAGGCAAGAGGCGCGCCTGGGACACAATATCCCAAACAATCAATGCCTCTTTTCCACTGGTGGTGCGGACAGGCGACGATTGTGAGAAAAGGTGGCATGTGCTGCAGTCCAAGACAAAAGATGAGATTGCAGCACACAAGCGGGAATCCTCACTCACAGGTGAGCAAAATACTATAGCCTACCACATAATCTGGCAACTTGCTCCTGCTGGCAAAGTTAATTTACATGCCTAAGTTCATTGACTGTTTCTTTCTAGGGGGTGGACCACCTGCAAAGCGGCTGTCCCAAGTGGCCGACACTGTCTTTCAAGTCCTGGGACACTCTGAGGTCAGTGTCACCGGGCTGCCAACAGGCATTGACACGTCAATGATGCAGGCCCTTGAAATGCAGCAAAGGTAGGACACAGGGTTATTCATATCAACAGTGTTTATTCATTGCAGAAGCCATTTCATGTGTTATCCATGCTCATTGTATTAAATTAATGTGATCAAAACAATAATTAAACTAGGCCTATGTATTTATGTAGCATGGAGCCATCACAAGAACTGGGCCCATCAAGTTTGCTGACAAGATTGCCGCCTGAACCACCTGCAGCTGCTACTCAGGATAGCCCGGCGGATCAAACACCATTCCCATCCGCAGCACCTGCTCCGTCAGCATCCCTGCAGGAGGGAAGATTGATGTGTTTGAACAACAAAAAAAAGTCCTTTCCCTTCAGGAGGAGTACTACTGCCTTAAAATTGAACACCTAAAAAAGAAATCATTTAGAGATTGTGTTCTGTGTCTTGCATTTAACAATTGCAGGTGATGTGCAGTAAAACTGTGGTAGTTCTTAATACCATCACAAGTTCTCAAATGACATGGGGCTACAGCTTGCCTGAAATGTAAATTTGTGAAGTTTGCCCTGTAAGGCAGTCCACTCTGGGCTAGGTTCCCCTGTGGAATGTGAATATCTTCTTCACCACCATCCTCATCGTTGTCTTCATCCTCATCCTCATCGCCATCCTCCAGAGTTTCTGCAATCTGTCTAACCTTGCAAATATTGTGTAATATTGCACAGGCTATGATGACTTTGCTGACTTTTTCAGGCCTCAGCCGCACCTCTCCGTGGAGAACATGAAAGCGCCTCTTAAGCTGGCCTATGCCACGCTCCACCACCGCTCTTGTTGTCTTGTGGGCCCTACAATAGAATACAGACCTTTAATTATTTGATGGAAATATTGCACTACTTGGATGCTCTAACATATTGCTTGCATTTCATTTCCATGATTTTTGTATTGTTTGGCTTACCTGTTATAATTTCGTTGGGGCCCATGGCGTGGCTGGAGGTAAGGTGTAAGGAGCCATGGTTTGCATGGGTAGCCACTTTCCCCTAACAAGTGGCAATTAGCCAGCACATAGCGTCTCTCAAAAAGCTGTCTGATGCCACTCTCGGAGAGCATTCTCGCATCATGTGTGGAGCCTGGCCATTTAGCCACAATGTCCAAAATCTTACAGGCCGCATTGAACACTATTTGCACATTGATGCTGTGGAAATTCTTCCTGTTAACAAAGACAGCCTCGTCCTCTGATGGCGCAATTATTCTCACATGTGTTCCATCAATTACACCCACAACGCCAGGGAATCCTGCAATGTCCATAAATGCCCTTTTATGTGCTGCGGGCATCCAGCGGGAATAAAACAAATTGTGTCACAATATTAGGTTGCGACAAAGCTGTCAGTGTTTGGGTGACTCTGCTGTTGACGGAGGATTGGAACAGACCCACGTCATCACTGCTGCATTGTTGCATTTTCCCTGTTGCCAAATACCTCAGGGTTGTGATTTCTTTCTTCTCCGGTGTAATAGCGTTGTGGCGTCGAGTTGGTGAAGTAATTGCATCTCTAAGGAGATCCACCACAAACATGATTCCTGCACGATCCAATCTGTAGCGTCTCAATAATTCCCTGTCATCCAGTGTTTGCAGGACATCTCTCCTGCCTCTTCTGTTGGCCATTTTGTGCAGCTGCTTAGGGGAACTCCTAAGCCACTAAAAGTCCTCTTCCCTGCTCTTAGCAGATCTCGCCTTAGGAGCCCTTTTAAGCACTAGAAATCTTGAGGAATAGCTTTTATATTAACTGGGATTTTCGTGTCACTTTTAGGGGAAATTCTAAGAAAACGTCATGACTCTGAGAATTTTGCCACTTTTTGCACAAAAATTCTTTAGGTATACGGGCGCCAATCCATGTGTGAAAATGATGTCTCATGCTCCCTGAACCACTTTCACAATTTGAGCCCGATGAATCCTGGCAGTCATCTTGGAATATGCCAGGGAAGAAAAAATCCATTGATGGAAAAACCTGGTCATTCAGTATATTCAGGTAGTCAGCTGACCTCATTATTTCCACACATACTGTTGCTGCCGATGCAGCAATGATCCAATAGGAGGCTCGTATCTATTTGCTTAGTTAAATCCAAGTGTATTCTTAACTAATATATTTTGAAATCTGGTAAAAAAATAAAAGAGGTTGGATCTCTGCTCGGCTCTATATACAGTGTTTGTTAAGCTGTCAACTTCAGTTCTTGACACATCTGACACTCACACTGCTGATAGAAACCACATTTAATAATGACATCACAACACTTAGTATGAGTTTACAAAATGGAGATCCGACAGTCAACATCAATGCTACTATGAAATAACATACAGCAGAATAATAAACTGAGTGCGGATAAAACAGTGTATTTTCTCTGGTGGTTGTTTGGTTTGTCCTAGTGACTTCAGAAGCTTGTTCAACACAAATCCATAAGTCATTACAAATGTATGTAATAATCCACAATGACATGAAGCCCATTGGCTTTGTATTGCGATTTACAAGGTGATGCATACTTTTGGTTGGCCTACATACATTTGTAATCCCTGCAGCTGTCTTTACACCTATGTCCAGTAAAATGAACTTCAAACTGGGGCTTTAGTGGTGAACCAGCCATTCACTTGGGTCCACAGGCTGCAAGCAGTCTGGAGAATGGTTACTCTCCTCAGCTGTTTGCTGTAATAGTTCCTCAGATCACAGAGCTCTTCTGCTGCACTCTCAGAGATGATGGAGGCGTGCAATGGAGAGCTGGGCACGGGGATGCTGGCTTTGCTATCAACTGGACCTGGATAGTGAACAGCTACTTCATCTAAATCAGCCCAGGGTCTGCTCCTCACTCTCAGAAGTGTGGTGGCTTTGTGTTCGGAACAAGGTTTAACTGAAAGTGATGGTGTTTGATGACCATCACTGTTATCTATAATGTTTATTTCGGCATCAATCTTAATTCTATGTTGAGATGCAATCGAGTGCCCTTTGTTTCTCTCTTCCTCTCCTGGTCGGTTGGTCAGCGGTTTCTTTTCTTTTTACTGGACTAGATCCCCTGGTCTAATGTAGTGGTCCCTGATAATGTGGTCAGAGTTCATATTCATCTTCTCCTTATTGGCTAATATGTCCTGTAACCATGTGACAACCTAGCGTCAGTCACTAACAGGAGAAAAGTGATGAGAGCTCACTCCCCATAAAATGCATTACTTCCTGTCCATTTAGAGTGACATGAAATAAATAAAACTACAATGAAAGAATATTTACTCTCTGAAGTCAGTGAAAACAAATCAAACTTGAACGCATGAAATTCAGCAGCAGAGATCATGGGTAACAGGCTTGGGCGATAATGATAAATGTCATATTTGATTTCTGATCAAATTAAAAAGGAACTTCACTGTCCTGACCCTGCATCTGACCTACAGATATGTCTTGTTTCTCTGCTAATGCAAACGAGAGAAGGCTATCATCAAGCCTTTTCACAGACACCAAGCAGTATGAGAAGTAACCAGCCATAAGATCTTGTGGTGCCAGCAATGTTTATTGCCCAAGCCTGTTGCTTAGGAACAATTTAATGACATAAACAGAGGCATAAACAGATTCCACCACCACTCAACACCGTGTGTTCCAAAAGTGAAGCATTAAGTCTGAGAATGTATAGTGCATTGTTAACAGAAGCAGTAGTCAGCAGAGTAAAGAATGATGGACTGTACTTTGGCAGCTTCTCTTCTAGACAAGGTGGGCGGTTAGGAGACGTTTGTC
The DNA here is from genome assembly GCF_964276395.1 of Gasterosteus aculeatus. Classification (NCBI taxonomy): domain Eukaryota; kingdom Metazoa; phylum Chordata; class Actinopteri; order Perciformes; family Gasterosteidae; genus Gasterosteus; species Gasterosteus aculeatus. Next base: position 24,489,744 of record NC_135691.1, read on the forward strand.
TTGACTTTCTTGGACACAGGGGCATCTCCACCACTTTGAACTGATCCCTTTCCCTCTTTGGCACTGCCCTGGCCACTCGCAGGTTTCACCTGCAGGTAATTTGTAACAATTCATTGTAGAACAATGTCTATTGTTTGATGTAGTGAATACTGACAAAACTACAAAACAATTCTAAAATCTCCCTCTTCCCAGAGTGATTTGAGATATACAGTAATCCCTCGTTTATCGCGGGGGTTACGTTCCGAAAATGACCCGCGATAAGTGAAATCCGCGAAATAGAAAACTTTTTTTTTTTTTTTACAATTAGCAACTATTACATGTATACAAATACAGTGACTCGCGTGTAGGCCGTTTCACTGCTCTTCAGACTGGGCCGCTGCATCGTGACTGCGCTCTGCAGTGTTCTCTTCTTCTGAAGCCCGCGGTGCAGGTGTGTTTGTTCGGGAGAAGAACATAGTGATAGGCAGCTGTTGTCGCTCTTTTTTCTTCTTTGCAAAAAGATCCTTGTACACCGACATGCCACCATCGATTACGTTGGAGAACTGTAATGAACGGCTCGGGAGTGAGTTTTTAGCGAATCAGAATGCAGAGCACAATGCACCAAAAAAAAAAAAAATGCAATATGAAAATCCGCGAAATAGCGAATCCGCGATAAGTGAACCGCGAAGTGGCGAGGGATCACTGTATATTCAAAATTGCAGCAGGTCATATGACCCTATGGTCATAACTTCACCTGGATTCCGCTGTGGTTGAAATCCAAACGTTCCACGTTTGCAAGAAATATTTCAAAATACTCTGAACTTGAATGTTTTTCTACCTTTCTAATGACAAGCAAGGAATAGAAACGGATGGTTAATACTGGTAATTCTAATAGTAGTAATAACAATAACTATTACTAATGATAATAGTGATGAGAACGCCTGCGGCGGTCGGACATAGCGCCTGCGAGTCAGTCGTCCTTGACCCTGTGGAGCGAAGCCGGGAAAGATGCTCGGCAAACTTTGTTTTTAACGTTATCAAGCTCTTTCTGATAACTTTTGATACGGATTTGATTAATCTGCGAGGAGCAAGGTAAAAAACATGTGTTAAGGCAAAATGTTTCTTATTGTCCAACATATATTCATGTAATAATCTGTTTTAGAAAATTGGGTAAGTACGGTATTAATATATCTCAGTAGAGGAGTTACAATTCAACAGAGGGAAGGGAGAAGCTAACAGGAGGCCTGTAGACAGATATAGTGAGATGCCAACTAGGCAAGGTTGCAAAGATATGGAAATACAGGAGTCATCATAACACTAGAGATGGCAAAAGGTTTAGGACAAGATAATGTAGAGACACCAGTTGTGGGACAACGGTCTCATGATTGTGTGTTGTAGATGCAAGGAGACAGAACGGCAGGGCCAGCAAGATGTGTTCAGCCGACCAGACTGAGCCAGTTAGCTTAGCATCAACAACCAGATAGAGGGGCAAGTGAAGGACAAGGAGAAGAACAGTGGGACGAGAGTAGAGAGGAGGAGTTACGTAGTTAGGATTGAAAGGGAGGGCTTTACTCAATCCAATGGTCAACGAAATGTATAAACTAATGTGTTGTATCATCACCTCGTTGGTGTCTTTCCAGAAAGAGCTTGGTTTATTTGAATATTGGTGCTCCAATAAATCTCTGAATCAACTTCATCCGGATCTCCAGTGCGTTCTATGGGTGTGTGTTACTGAAAGTCCATGGTCGTGAGGATGTGTGTCCTCTTCTCGAGTCAGACGGATATAGTCAGTGAGTTAGAGAATACTTAATAATACGTAATAATTAATCCTCAACACAGGTAAGCTCCTGTTACCAGGTGGCGCTATGACTAGCATTCAAAATGATCATATGATGTCCACAGGGTAAGGATGTCGTGACATATGAGAAATATGGAGCACATTAGATAACGTTTGGCCGAGTAAAAAAGCACTTGAATTTTCATGGCGAATTGTAGTAGTTTGCCAATGGACCACGCTCACATAGTTCAATATTGTCTGTATATGATTTCTAAAGACAAAAGGTCTCAAGCTCACACTGTCCAAATCTGAAAAGAATCTGGAGTAATCTTGGAGTTCAATCTTGAATTGAGTATTGTGGAAGTTTGACAAAGTAACTGGACATCCAATAGTGGAGTGACCTTTGTAAAAGTTGAATTCATTCATTCATGTAGTCTTCAGTCTTTTATTTTGACAAAAGGTGAACTTCAGTTTAAACAAAATATTACAACATAAGCACTATATCAGATGGAGTGGAACATCAGTTTGATATATGATCAGCATTACTCACCACAGCAGACACTCCCAGTTGACCTCATCTTCATGCAGAGTGTGTGAGTCTGGCTCTTCAGCAGAGGAGCTTTGCGGCCCAGCCTCACGTAGAAGTAGGTGGTGTATGGTGTGAAGCTGAAATCGTCTCTGAAGTCACCACACAGAATTTCATCACAATGTCAGGCAGAGGTTCAACCTGATCCTCTTACAAATCGATCCATTAGAAGCGATCACTTTACAAAACAATATTTACTGTCTATCTACCTGTGTTGGGAAAAATTCTAAATACAGTCGTTTCTGTTTCAAGGCGTATACAAGTAGTTGAGTGATTGACCAGTCCTGTCAAGTTTCGTTTGAGCATACATAGCAACAGGTTCCAGTCAGTTAGAGACAATTCAACTTCTGAGAAAACTCAAGCCAGTCCTGCAAAAGAAAACTGACCAATAAACATCTTGTGCATCATTGAATTCCATTTACGGTCGAATATGGCATCTAATTGATCTCACGGTTTATTTTAGAGGCACAAACAATAAGAGAATATAACAGTATGTTTTTTTCAATAGTAGAGCACTGCTTTGGAAGATGTATGGCACAATTTCCACCATCCTATGGTTAGTATAAACATTCAAGAATTCTAAAAAAAACTTCATTTTGTTATTGGCATCTATAGCTATTTGCAGAAAAGAACAATAGTTATTGTAGACGTGTTGAACAGCTCATTATTCATCTCAATTGTAATATGAATACTTTTATCGGAACACATCTCCAAATACCAGCTATTTCTATCTTTTCTTGAAGATATGTTCTGAATGTGGTGGTGTGCACGCATAGGGCCAATAGCTGAGTAGAGGGAAAGTGCTGAAAAGATTTTAAGCGTAACATGAGGCAATCTGCCAGTTTCTGGAAAGAGAAGGGAAAAATAACATTGGGCTTTGCGACACAAAGTGGCGCAAATGTGAGCATGAATGACAGAAATAACGGAGCATTTTTGGTGCATATACTTCCAGCTTCAGGGACGGGGACGTGTGATCACAGACATGAACGATGCACTAAGAGCTTTGACAGCCAACGTCTGGGAGACTGTGGTGGAGCAAGGAGGGTTTGGTCACTTTTCGTGTTGCAAAACACCATGAAGCCACGTCTCCACCGCTGTGTTCTAAACCGTGTATTGTGCCAATAAACTGGGAGCATTTCACACTAGGGCTGCACGTTATGGCCAATAATCCATATCACGGTATTGAGACGGTATCACGGGTATATCCCGGTATTGCTTTTTCAAATAAAGACATTAATTTATTGACCCCGAAAAGGACCAAGCCGCTCGCTGGCCAACTTGCTCGTCTAACTGGCCGGCGATTTAGCTTGTTATCGTGTTAGCTTCTTGTGGCTGCAGCTGTTCGCCACTCGCCCGGCTACCCAAACAGCTGTTCGTCTCTTTCTGGCCAACCTGCTCGCAACTGGCTGGCGAGTTATCTTGTTAGCTCATTAGCGTGTTAGCTTGTTGTGGCTGCTAGTGTTGCCACCAGAGACTCGACAGACTTCATTCATTTTCTGATCCATGTTTCGTTGGATTTTCCAAAACCAAAAACCCTCCAAACAGACACAGCTCCTGTCTTGGGCACAACTTGTGTTGGTGCATCTCTGGTCTCTCGTTGTTCTTCCAGTATCGCTCTTTTCCATGTTTTCATGTAGCAACAGAGTTACTTCTTGTTGTGAGCTGTACCCAGCATGCAGTTCGGTGGGTTTTTTTTAAAACAAATTTTAATTTTTATAAATGTACAATTATTATTGTTACAAATTGTTTATGTGTCAAGCTGTGTGTTGTGGTGTTAAAGAGTGTTTGTTGTGGGTTATTCATTGTTGTTATAACCATTACTCAATGTCAACACACATAAGACAAGTAGCTCCGGCCTCTGCGCGCTCTGTGATGACGTGTAAAAATAAATTCTGCCGCCTGCATTTGCAGCGGACGTGGAAACAGCACCAGTGAGCGTTATGGAGCTGATTTGGAGTTTCAGAGTTATGACACACTCTATCTAGGCACAGTCTATAACTCTGTGGCCACTGCAGTTTCGAAGCTTTATCTCCAAAACAATGCTTCAACGTTGCCTTCATGCTGCTCAGATCTATGCCTGTTAGGAAGCACATAACTGAGCAACCTTTCTCTGGGGGGGATACTAAGACACTTTCCGTATGAACAATATTGAATTATATTAAGGTTAAAGACTGCGATAGTTTTTGCCTTTGAAAAAAAAAAGAAAAAACAGGAAAGGATAACGAGTCTGAGGTACCTGAGGTATCCCTGCAGCAGCATCGTCACAACCATAGCTTCAGCCTGCAGCCGACACAGGGTGGTGGTCTGGATCATCTTCCTGCGCTTTGCTGGGCCTTTGCCCATCCATGTGTCCACCAGCTTTAAAGGAGTTAGCTTCTCATCCACCGACGCCGCCAGCTCGACAATTTTTACCACCTGCTTGGCATGCTCGGTAATGTCCACAGTGGTGTAGTCTGGATTGATAGAGGTGGGAAGTTGGCTTTCCACACCACCAAAGAACACATGCAACCATAAATTCTATTAAAAAGCCACACAGATACCTTTTACACGGCGGCAAGTATCACACATCTGGTTGCATCCTTCATCGTCCCACACCTCATCAAAATGAACAGCCATGAGAGAGCGCCGACACCTTCATGTAGCAAACACGAGACAGTCAAGTCAATGTGCGTAAGCCATCCTCTCTGACTCTGACATACTGAGAACCTGCTACCTGTCAACATTCTGGCAGTAGTCTACGATCTGCAGCAGCTTCTGCTGACCAATGTTCTCCATCACCACCATGGTGCTAATCCTGAAGATGTCAGAGAAGCCAAAGTAGAGGATGCAATCTGCTTGACTGTCGTCTCGACCTGTAGGTCCACAGACGGCTATTTACTTAGTTGTACCAACATAAAATAGTATTCTGTCCCAAGAAAAGTTAATCGGCGTGTACCTGCTCGTCCACTCTCTTGATAGTAGTTCTCGATGGACTTACTGATGGTATGGTGGATGACAAACCTGACGTCGGGCTTGTCGATGCCCATGCCGAACGCCACTGTGGCTACCACCACCTATAGGACAACACAATCACAAACTGGAACTTGATGGCAGCAGCACATACAGCTCAATTTAATCAAATACAAGGTGAACAAGACGCGGCCCATTATTTAACATCGGTGGGTTGTCAACATTGCCATAGACCCTTCCCGATGGGGACAGTCACAAAATTGGCAGCAGCTAAGAAGAGTACAAATAAACTTGATTAATAATAAAACAGTAGTGGTTCTACATAGTCTGTAGCTACTATTGGAAACACTGGAATAGCAATATTGGTGATGGCTACATCACACGTCCAGAAATTGACCACTGGGCAAATGGTGTTGATAAAATATATAGGAGAAACCGAGAACTGAACCATTTCAGTGGTCAGACCAAAGAACTTTAAAAAGAACGTTAAATTGAATGTCAAAAGTGAGAAATACATACATAAGATACAAACATAAAAGGAAGTAGTAATAATAGTAATCAAATACCTGAATTTTGTTCAAGGTCCATTTGCAGTGGACATGGGACTTGACATCAGGGTCCATGTGGGCGTGGTAGGGGAAGGCCAGGATGTCCTCTTTCTGGAGCGAAGATGACACATTCTCTGCATCCTTCTGAGAGAACACATACACGATTCCTGTGGCACACATAATGAATTATGGAAAAGGACTTCTCCATATATGAACATAAATACACACACTTATTTTTATTGGCCTCAGCATGATGCGGTTTTGCCGCAGTACCTGACTGATCCTTGTATCGGTTCTTGATCAGAGAGGCAATGTCACTTATTGATGCATCATAGTTAGAATCTTTAATACGAACCTAAGAAACAAGCAGACTGTTAGTGCCAATGTAAACGTCTCTAGCCAACTGAATTGTTCAATGTATCACATTTTTTTAAGGATTTAGTTAAACATGCAAAACAATATTGCGTCTTTAAATTATTTCTTGGTCTGACAGGTGTGGTCAAAAGCATACATTTGTGGTCAAAAGTTTACATACACTTGTAAAGAGGCTCTCTTGAGTTTCCTGTTATTTCTACAATTTCTCTGATAGAGTGATTGGAACAGATACTTCTTTTGTCACAAAAAACATTCATGAAGTTGGTTCTTTTATGACTTTATTATGGGTTAACAGAAAAAGTGATAAAGTCAAAGAAGTATCCAATCACTCTATGAGAGAAATTGTAGAAATAACGGGAAACTCAAGAGTCATGACATTATGATCTTTACAAGTGTATGTAAACTTTTGACCACAACTGTACAAGAGTCTTTGATCAAGAGATATATTTGGCGCGTTTGTGTGTCAAAGTGTGAAGTTGCCATGGTTACCACCTCGTAGTAGAGATTGGCCCGGTTAAAGGATGCAGACAGCGTCACTGGGTGTGGCACACATAAGATGTTCTCACAGTCCTTCAGGACGCTTCCGGTTGCTGTGGCTGTGAGTCCTAGCAGGGGCACTTTGGGGAACTGCCTCTTCAGGATGCCCAGCTGTTTAAAATCTGCACACCAGCACGCCTTCATCAATCTTGTATACATATAAGAGAGTCCTGCTAACATCTCATTTGTTTTTTTTACTTCAAATGACCAATGTACGCTGTTAACAGTTTACAGGAAGGGGTATTCAACTATGTAAAAAGCAAAAGTCCAGAAGATCATAATGTGACAATTTAGTTTGATTAAATAGAGGGATAGAGTTGTAGCAACATTTACATTGAATCAATACACAACTAACAGAAATAATTTCAGTACGATTCAAATACTTACAATTGACAATATTTTTCATGTAACGAAGAAATGAAAATGACTGGAAATGTAAATAATGTTCTCTCAATAACTTAATAAAAGTAGGGCTGCATTTCAAAATGAATAAATAAAAGCTTCTGCCCAGCTATGTCTGGGCAGAAGTTAGATTTCTTTGTTTTGATGTTCGCTGCATTGTTTAACGAGCAATTGTGTAGGTTTATGAACGCGTGACGTGATAGTTAACCGCTATCGTGTCTCACTGAGGCGGATGAGATCCGCTTTCCTTAGTCTTTTCTTCTTTTTTTTTTGATTTATCGTTTACTAACCAATACACCTGTCCCTCCACACATATGTGCGTTCACACCAAAAGCGAAGCGAATTTTCGCCATGCTTTACACGCCGGACTAGTTGTAGTTATTTCTCTTAATTCGCATGCCGCTTTATTCGCCGCCTGAAAGGGGGCGTGGCTTATCTCTGTAAGACCCGGAAGTGTATATATTAGTCAATTGGAATTTTGGGACTATTAATCATTTAGTTTTTGACTTATGCTCATTGTGCAGTAACTACAGATATGTAACATGTATTGAAAGCATTTATGTTAGATTGAAGGTCCTTGTTTGTCTCGATGTATTGACGTCATGATTGCAGCAGGTACAACTAGGGTGGCCATTTGGTAAGGGGTGGTAAGGTGAACGAACAAATCTTTCTTCGAGTCATTTGTTGACGGGGGGGGGGGGGGCGCGGGTGGTAAGATGAATGAACAAATCTTTCTTCGAGTTATTTGTTGACGGGGGGGGGGGTATTAACGACCGTTCAGTAAAAAATGTAACCAATGACATTACTTATTTTGACACACATTTTTAGCCAATATGTATTAAACTAATGAGGTAATGTGTCAAAAGGCGGACCTTTTTAGTTATTTTCTCAAAGGACAAACAAGTGTCCGGCTTAAGGCTGCGCCTGCAGCCGGACAGGGCATTTAAAAGCCGGACTGTCCGGCCTAAAGCTGGACGAATGGCCACCCTAGGTACAACACAGAAGAGCTGCATTAAGTACAAAAGCATTTCGTTTTTGTACCGTGTGACACAATTAATTATTTGTATATTTTCTGCGTGAAATAAAGAAAAAACAGTATCAAACCTGTCATTCGCGTTATGAAATTAAGTCACGGTGTCCGCATCTCAATGACAAACACGTAAAGAACGCCGCGATACCCTCAGTTTAAATCTTTGGGGGTAGTAGTATATGGGGGAAACCGACAAGTGGGAGTCGCTCGCACCAGAGGACGGAGACCGAACGTTGATGTCACATAGGCAGCCGGTAGCCAAAGAGAGACGTGCTGCTTGACATAGCAGTTGCCCCTGATGGGGTTGCTGTGGTAGCTTTGGTAGCAGCAGCACTGTGATGTCTGCTTCCTTTAGCATTGCTTGTTAATGCCGCTCTCCCATGCTTGAAATGTCAAAGCAAATTGTAAATTGGCTTATTTGAGGAAAATTGCACTTTCTTGTTTCTTGCTCCTCTGAGTTTGTATCCCTATGGTTGAATGCACTTATTGTAAGTCGCTTTGGATAAAAGCGTCAACTAAATGACATGTAATGTTATGTTGAAAGCTTTAACACCACACATACATTATGCTCGTCCTGGGTCTTTGTCCGTCTCAACCTGTGACATGTACTTTTCCATACGTAGCCAACCATGGTTAAATGTGAACTTCCCTGGCATAGTGGATGATCTTGCATGCTACCATGAGCTACTGTTATGGGTGGCTATGGCCACCCAACTTTTCAGTAAAGGTGCGTTCACACGACCGCGGTGCGAATTATTGGTGCTGCGGGTATGAGAGCGTGTGCCTGCTTATATTTAAAACGTCTCACTTTTAAAAGCATATGAATTATTTAAAGATCATGCATGTCCACAGATCTCACCTGGCCTGAAGTCATGTCCCCACTGACTGCAGCAGTGAACCTCGTCCACAGCAATCCGACTCAGGAGGTCTGCGTTATGGGCTTTCTCTAAACGAGACATGAGCAGCTTGCTCTTGGCGATTCGCTCTGGAGTAACGTAAAGCAGCTTGAAGGGACCATTGGGATCAGTCATCCCAGCCATAACGTTCTTGGCGTGCTCCTATATAATGATACATTTTCACACAATGAAAACTGATATCACATAAAAACAATCATATTCATTCAAATGTCATTTAGAAAAACACAATTTTGACAAACCAAAACCAAATGAGTTTAGGGTTAGTTTGTTTCCTTCATTGTGTGTGGACTTTAACTCCCTACACAATTCATCTCAAATAGGGGCCATTACTCGGTGCATATGTAAATGTATAAAATGTATTTTGAATTGTTTGATCTGTAATTACCTAGATTTTTTTAGACACAACTGGGATTGCAAAGAACATTTTCCATGGGAAGCTAAGCGCTGGAATTTTTACCATTTTCTTTTTCAAAAGCATATAACAGGGAACAAGACTATGCAGGCCTAGCTCAGGTAGACCCTGGATGCAGCTAGTTGGGAACGTTGTCTGACATAAACAAAGGTAAAATTGTTATTTTTGAATTGTCATTACCTAGCATATTGATTACTTGGTAAACTAATATTCATACCAAGTTTGTTTGTATACAGACGGCTAACCTTTAACCTCAGTGAGAGTAGGACGTATGTATGTCCACACAAAAGTACACCTCGCATCATCCCCGTCGGCCGGTCCTTCAGGCAAACCTTTTAATTTCCGCTTACGCACATGCCTCAAAGGCTCTAAACTTTGAAAGCAATTGAGACTAAGCAATAAAAGAACAGTAGGATACCTGAGAAATGTATTTAGCTACCATATAGTTCGGAAGAAACATCAAGACAACCCACTAGTAGAAAGACATCTCCTGTTTGACTGCAGGTCTATATATCAGCACAAACTACGTAAAGCAATTTATTGTATATTATGTTTAGTGTGTATTACGGTTTTATTAACTTATTTACATTGTGCCGAAACAAGTGTGAAATTACTTTTGTGTCAAACAGTGGCGTAAGAAGAGATCAACAGACTGAAAGGTGAGCTTAATGCTGCGTTCACACCAAAAGCATTTTCGCCTTAGTTTACTCGCCCGACTAGTTAGTTATAGTGCGTCTGGATGACTGCTGCTTCCAGTGCTGCTTCTGGCTGACCAGCAGCCGGTCTGATGACCTGTTGTGTCGGCTCGGTGCCGGCGTCTCTCTGTTAGACACAACTAACTTACAGGCGTTCAGTCTCAGCTGTGTGTGTGTGTGTCTCTGGCAGTTTAATAAAGTGTATTCACACTGTGGCAGCAGGACGGGACTGATGACGAGCGGAGCATCTCAACGCAAATTGGCTTTCGCAAGACAGCCGCGTCTGTACATCGACTTTGCATAGAATCTACTCGCGCAAAAAATTTGCTTCGCTTTTGGTGTGATCGCAGCATAAGGGAATAAATAAGCACAATATAAGGTTACCTTGGTACTGGACGCATTGAGCATGACTGCTGGCACATTGATGGATTTCAGGGACATTATCTGATCCTCCATCAGGGACACCAAGGGACTGACAACCAATGTAAAACCTGACAAGAGCATGTGATGTGATTACACGTGCGTCCAAACGAATGACCTTACAAGTGGTGTACCAACATGACCAGTGTGAGGACAGGGATTCAGATCCAACACTGCATATATTTGTTGGTGTACCTTTAGAGCAGAGGGCAGGTAGCTGGTAGCAAAGGCTTTTTCCTCTTCCTGTGGGCATCACCAGGAAGAGATCTCTGCCTGACAGAGTCAGGTTGATGGCCTTCAGCTGCAGAGATCTGAACGTGGAGAGATGGAACGGGTCCTTTAGGTGCTGCTCTACTTCTTTGAACCATGGAAAATCTACCAAACATCAAAAGATTGTTAAAGGTCAACATACAACATTAGCGTCTCTGAAGCAGCTCTCTCATATGAACTCTGGACTTGATTGTCTGGAGAGACATGTAGCACTCAATAGAATTATCCTTTGTTTATGGTGCACATAAACACAGCGTTATGTAGCCAGTTCTATCTTTGTTCATAAACAACAAAGTCCCTTGATTCTCCTCAAATACGTTTTGGACTTTTTCTGATCAATTCTGCAAACATGGGTCCCTAAATCTCACGTTATTGCAGTACTAAATTTGCAGATATGTGTAAATGACTGTTCTAGGCAGCTGGCGAGGTAAAGATTGTTTAAACTGAGTAAGAAGTTTGCGTTCTCATATACAGTTCCTCCAGGTCAGGGGTGCCCACCTGCTGGAGCAGCATTCCAACAATAATGAGTAGTAGCGGTAACCAAACGGAACAACAACGCTGCATACCGTGCAGTGTTAATTTTGGCAGCTATTTTTGATTTAGTCTTAGTCTTTAGACGAAAATGCATCTTAGTTTTAGTCACATTTAGTCATTTTAATACTTTAGTTTTAGTCGACGAAAACTAGACTAAAATGTAATAAGTTTTAGTCACATTTAATCTACAACTTGTCTACAAGTGCATAACCGTCTAGCTTGCAGTACTTGGTTGTCCATTAGATGTCCCTCCTATGACAGGTCTATAGCAGGGGTCGGCAAACTTTTGACTCGCGGGCCACAATGGGTTGTAAAATTTGAAGGAGGAAATGGAAGACCAGGGACCTAAACGCTTTGTTGTCTTTGTCTGTTTGCTTGCAATGCTTTTGACATGGCCACCGGAAACTTCATGGTCCTTTATTGTTTTCACGGTGAAATTGCTTGTCCCAACTAAAGAGACCCCTTAACGTCCTACAATTGTTGCAATACATTATTTTCTTGGCTGCATCATAAACCAGCCATTCTAAACGGGACCCCCACTTTTCATTCAACAGTCTTTTCTTTCTCTTTGTTTATTTTTTGGTTTCATGACCAGTTCTTCTCTCTTGTGTCCTGCGGGTTTTCCTCCACCTGCTCTGTGCCGCCACGTCCTTCACCTGCACTGCGCAGTTCTATCAAAAGGATCCACCTGTCACGTGTGCGCGCCTCTATGTTGCTTAGTAACGAACGTACGGTGGCCGAGACGGTTTAACACCGTCTTCTCACAATGTGGTGCGTGAACTATAGTTGAAATGCGTGTGTCTCAATGCGTGAGGCTTCAGAACCTGCAAATGAGTTTATTATGTTAGACGTGTTTGGAGAAGCCTGTGACGGACCGTTTCATCCAGCCGAGGAAACGCTGCCTGCCGTCGCCAGAGAACAGAGCAGAAAGGTCTGCGTGGATCTCTGCTGGCCGACTGTCTGTTAAACGGGTCTTCATGTTTCTCTGAAGCACTGCGGCTTCAGCCTGCTAACAGTCAGCTAAACCGAGACAGCTGAACTAAACGAAGGAAGCGCACGTTCAAACTCGCCGAAGCGTAAAATAGTCATCGCGGTCCGTAGTCGGTGCACAAGAACCACCGCTGCACCGATGTGAGTGAGCGTTCTGGGTTCGTGGACGACGTCATCATGACGCGTTAATATCCGCCGTACTTTGCCTGTCTGTTGCCTGTTAGCTGCATGCGAATTTAGGGGGGAAAAAAGTATTGTGACTTTGTCAACCACCAACATTTTCGTCTGGTCTCGTCTCGTTAGAATAGATTTAGTCATAGTTTTTATTTTTTAAGATTGTTTTTGTCACGTCTTAGTCTCGTCTTAGTCATGGAAAAAAGGTCATTAATGAACATTTTTCGTCATAGTTTTCGTCGACGAAATTAACACTGATACCGTGAAATCCCATCGATATTAAAAAAAACAACGAACCTCTCATCTGCCAGAAGTGAGGGAACCAATTTTTTTTACAATGGCAGGCCAGGGCTACTGGCACTGCCTTGGCGATCAATCTGTTGGGCACCCCTGCTCTAGGTGATGTGTAACTTATTTCCTGATTGCAGTGCATGTATGAAATGTAAATTGAGTGTAGAGTACCTGTGCCATCATAAAGCTGCAACTCCTGCTTGCTTAGCACTGGATTCGCTCCAGATAATTTTGAGGATGACGGCTGTGCAGCATTACAGGCCTCTTTCAGTCGCTGCAGCAGTGCATCTTTACGACACGTCAGCTCAGCCTGCTTCTGCAGGAGCTCGCAAATCTGCAGCTCTATCAACTCCAGCTCGGCATCCACAGTTTCCAGCTCCGCCTGCGCATCTGAACAGGAGGGAACCAAGCAGAAACAATTTGAGACAGTGACTTGGAGCAAATATGGTTGTTGACATGGGCACGTTATTTCAGTTTAGGTTGTTCCAAAGGATGTAAAACTTTTATGTGGTGTTTTATTAGGAAATCTATTCAAATGTTCTTGACTTAAAAAAAGTGAAATACATGTTAATCAGTGTGATAATCTATGATTTTGATCCATGAATCCAGTATAGTGTTCACTACAAACTAAAATATTTGCAGCTACACTGTGAATGAAATTCAGGTAAAGACACGGTTTTATAAATCCGGTGATACTGAGGTGTCCTTGAAAAGATGGATATCCTTAACTTAACTGACCACAGTATGCATACAAGACTCCCATTTGAGGACAACTTCAGAATCCTTGGAAAATCCTTTCATATTCCCAGACCGTGTAGACATTACGACACAACTCTCCAATTACAAGCTGCTGTTTGAAAAACGTTCATTTTTTATCCATGATGGTTACGGATTATAAATAAGCAATAAATAATAAACAATTTAGGCTTTGAAAGCATTTTTACTGAGCTGCCGTCTCATCTTCACCATGTTGAGAGACAATCAAAATTCTATTTAATTCTCAGATCGTGCACTTTTAATATGACTCAGAAGGATGTCTCATTTGTTAAATGCACGTTGTCATTAATAATAATAATAATTAGGTACATAATTAAAACAATGTGATTTTAGAATTTTACTGAAACTCTGACAGGCATCTGTCAATACCTGGCATTGGTATTGATTGTCATTTTTTTAATTGGTTTAGAAAATGGGGACAGACAGCGGGGTGTTTATAGTCACGCAGGCTCTCTCATTAGGTATCTATCTTATTCCTTCTCAATGTACCCCGCCAGTGTCCCTATAGAGCTGCAACAGGGTGTGGTCTGCAATCAGTCCCCATGAGGTCATCCCTCTTAAAAGAAGATCTGGTGGACTATCCCATAGAAATCCGTCAATGTTGACATTTTAGCACATTTGGTTCCATTTTTATGCAAATAAAGCTGACTTGGGAAGAACAGACCTACCATTAGTTCTGCCACCTTCATCCATAATTCTCCGACTGATTTGCTGGGAAAGCAGCCAACCTTTGGAGGTGTAGATATCATCCACTGACAGAAAGAAAGGAATATTCAATGAATTAATTTTATTTTGACCTTTCATTCCCTTTCAAAAACCACCAGCTTAGTGTGTTTGTAACTACGATCGGTTTGCTGAGAGGGGCACACACTGATTTGGTTATTGCTTATAGGCTATTAGACTATTCATTTTTTAGGGGTTTACTTTCAGAGGGGATGTTTACACACACATTCGGCATTTATACTGGAACATTTATATTCTAATTTTCTATCACAGAGAGCTTACCTATTAAAACGCAGTGGGACCAGAACATAGCGACATCCAACTACTTCTCGTGAGCAAATACTAATAAAAGGTTACACAGTCGTATGCAACTTTTGGTCTAGATATAGCTGACTGCAACTAACGCTATGTAACTTGTAAATAACATACTTAACCAAACCACGTGAGTTCAAGACGCTGTTTCATCGTAGGGCAGCAAGTAGCTAACGTTATCTTACTGTGGCTAAGTTGGGTATCACTAAACGCTGACACTATACAGTTCCGCTACTTAAAAGTGCCTAAATTATGTTCTGTTTTTAAGCGTTTGGGACGACTTTAAATAAGAATTAAATACAAATCACCAACCATTCAGCTGCTCAGTCTCGGCCTCGGTTTTTTGTTGTGGACCTCGATTCAGGGTTGCTGTAGCAGAAGAAGTCTCTTCGCAGGTTGCCTAACGCCAACGCCCCCACCTTAAACTGAGAGATTGTCACACTTTATCGCCTATGGCTCGTGCTATAATGTATTTAATTAAGACAACATATGCATATGTTTGATTTATAACCAGAGAGTAAGGCGTTTAAGCAAAGTTGCCATATTGCATGCAAACATGGTGCTAAACCGGAAGTGTACATGACAACACAGTGTATTTCCCGAAGACGTGGTTGTTGTTACAGGGGCAGCTGACATCCAAATTATTTGTATAGGTGTACTTGAAAGATAATTTATCTTCACACGTTTATTTGGCATCAAGATGTAAGATAACTAGTAATTGTTATCACTATTATGTTATTCACTGCGGTCAACTCGACACTCGGATTTCCGTGGTCAACTCAGCCGGCGCTTGAATTTTAGTGCACGTGTATGCTGACATTTACGGTATTAAACACGTAACCGGAAAAAGGGCTATTTAAATAGCAAATTCCGGACTATGATAGAACTATGTGTGTACAGCACTACTCGTGTACAATAAAATAAATATTTGTACAGTACAAATTTGGTTTTTGAAGTTGCAAAAATAGGGCTTTTACTTTGAAGAAATCTCCAAATCTGCACAGTAAAAATGTTTGATATTCAGCATGGTAGTAGTCAGCGAGGTCCTTAACACCGGTATATTGGTCTTGGCCTGGAACTATTGACAGATTTCTTTTTATTGAAGTAGAAACCTTGAGAAATGGTGCTGCCCCACGACCCGACCCCGGATAAGCGGTTGAAGATGGATGGATGGATGGAGTAAGGGGCTGACCCAGTCACCTTGGTATTTCTGCATCTAAATGGTTACAAACCTGGCTGGATGTCATCTCTGTTCATGCCTTGAGTGAATATCCTTCATCTCTGTCATCTCTCTGTTGAGAGTTATGCATTCCCAGAACTATGCAAGACAATTTCTGCACTATTATTAATTAAGGGGTTGGAAAGTTGAGTATTTACCGTCCCACAGACTCACGCAGGCCGTCTCACACACTTTCTAACAGACTGTACATTTGTGTACAATGTTGAGAGTAGAGAAGTAGATCTTGTGGAAAGATCTGGGCCAGTATCCCTAAAGATTCTGAGAATCCTCTCAGAGAGCTCCTAACTTAACCTAAAAATTAAGTTAAACTGAGTTTTAGCTCAGAAGTGATTCCAGAACATTTTCAGTGAACTCTGAGCAAGGAATGGATGGAAAATCCTATCTTAGTGAGGAGGTGTGGTTGACCCCGTTGCTAGGTATGAGTCATCATTTCAAAAGCCGTGATTGGTTGATCCTACAAGTTTGATGAAAATGAACTTTTGGTGATAATGAGAAAAGGATGTACCCTCAAATCAATAAACATAATTATACACTCTAATGTTATGCAGACTGTAATTGTAAATAATATTTCACATTCAAGAAAATATCTGGAAAATGAATAGTAAGCTGTAGGGTTTATAGCATAACATTAGAATATAAAATATGTGAAAACTTAAGCTCATTACACCCTGTTCAAATAATGATTTGTGTCTTATTTGCTCATATTAATATCCTAGCTGGCATATTTTGTACTTTCACTCCCATATGGACCCCATTGCAATCGTCGCCTGAGCATGTGCACGGTCGTCCTCCGATCAGAGGGTTGTGGGTTCGATCCCAGGCCTGGCTAACCCGCATGTCGTTGTGTCCTTGGGCAAGACACTTAACCCAACATGGCTCCTGTAGCTGCGACTACAGTGTGTGGATGGTAGTTACTGATGGCAGGTGTCACTGTCTATGGTTCTCCTGTCATCAGTGTATGAATGGGTGTGAATGGGTGAATGATGTCATGTAGTGGTAAAGCGCTTTGAGTGGTCAGAAGACTAGAAAAGCGCTATACAAGTACAATCCATTTACCATTTACCATTACCATTGAAAACAAGATGACCTATCTCAAGCGGCTGTCCTTAATGAAGTAGAAATTGCAACGTTACAACTCAGTGTGGTCTTAACGAGGGTAAGACGGCTCAGCTTTTATCAATGTCTGTGATTGCTTGCTGGTCTATTTATGAAGGCTTGTTAACAAATATCCTACAAACACAGAAAATGGAGAAAAAAAGGAATCGCAAGCCAAACTGGACTGAGGAGCAAGGTTTGTTGCTGGCCCAGTTGGTGAACGAACATAAAGGTATGTTACGAGGAAAATTTGGCCCAACTGTCACCAGCCAAGGCAAGAGGCGCGCCTGGGACACAATATCCCAAACAATCAATGCCTCTTTTCCACTGGTGGTGCGGACAGGCGACGATTGTGAGAAAAGGTGGCATGTGCTGCAGTCCAAGACAAAAGATGAGATTGCAGCACACAAGCGGGAATCCTCACTCAAAGGATGAGCAAAATACTATAGCCTACCACATAATCTGGCAACTTGCTCCTGCTGGCAAAGTTAATTTACATGCCTAAGTTCATTGACTGTTTCTTTCTAGGGGGTGGACCACCTGCAAAGCGGCTGTCCCAAGTGGCCGACACTGTCTTTCAAGTCCTGGGACACTCTGAGGTCAGTGTCACCGGGCTGCCAACAGGCATTGACACGTCAATGATGCAGGCCCTTGAAATGCAGCAAAGGTAGGACACAGGGTTATTCATATCAACAGTGTTTATTCATTGCAGAAGCCATTTCATGTGTTATCCATGCTCATTGTATTAAATTAATTTGATCAAAACAATAATTAAACTAGGCCTATGTATTTATGTAGCATGGAGCCATCACAAGAACTGGGCCCATCAAG